>NW_028279748.1:0-166963 GCF_059751315.1 Micrasema longulum
ATATTCAACGAGTTATAAATAACTCACTTTTGGAAACACAACCCAATTTTAATATGCATAAAAGTTTTAATATGCTTCTGTGATTTAACATTATTATAATTTACTTATTGTTTTGACGTACTATACAATCTTTGTCTAAAATAATCAGTGTGCAGCTTCTGCGAAATGATTAGATTGTTTGTAACGTTATTTGTTTTAACCAACCGCTTCGTAGTACACTTTTCAGTTAATTTAGCAGATTTCTCATTACTCTGTGTCCGGTTTTGACCACCCCTCCCCTATATCCTGCCATTGTGATTATCGGACCGGACCAAAAAGTCATGCTGGTATGTATTAAAGAGACATTATTTTCTAATTTAAAGTTATTTCAGTAAAACTTTTATCTGCTCATAACAGCTTATCTGTTTGAATCTGCAAATATGCGGGCTGAAAAATTGTCTAATGTGGGAGCGGTATTTAATATATTATCGCAGTGAAGAAAGAGTCAATTTATTTATAGCAATAAAAGGCCTAATTACCAAAGAGAGTAATTTGTTGATTATCCGTGTTGCCTTGTATATAACTAGCGGACCCGACAGACGTTGCCCTGCCTGAACGTTGGCTTACCTGCTATTAGCTTGGAAAAATACTTTTCATTGTTTATGATTAAAACCCAAAACTTAAAATTATTAATACTCAAATATTGAAATTAAGTAGATACCTAGGTACTTTTTTATGGTTGAGTTCCAAAAGATAAAATAAACATTTTTTAAACACAGAATTATTTTTGCAAATGTCAAACTCTGATATTCTAACAACAGGGGCGCCTTTTATTTAGGATTGCGATTTTCAAAAATGTATTGAATATCAGTAAATATTATTTTATTACCAAAAATCCAGTGAAAAGAAAGAAATGGGGAGGAAATATAACGAATTTCAGGAAAGTATCTGATTAAGATCCATAAAAAACGAATGATGTTTGTCAACATTCAAATTCAAACTTAAAAAATATAATAAAATCTTCCCAATTCTTCAGTATACGCATTATCATCAAATGTAACCCTGGCAGGTCGATGAAAAAAACATTTATGCTCCTAACATATTTTTTACGGATAAGATTGAAGATTTTAATATCTACGAGCACGCGCATCGCAAAGATCTACATTTCATTGAAAACCACACGTAAATCGGTTAAGCCGTTTAGGAGGAGTTCAGTGGCATCACATGTCCAGAAGAATTATATATATAAAGATTAGCACACGGTGATGATAAAAGCAGGTACCACAAAGACGTACAAGGCAACACATGTTATTTCTGGAAGAAAACTTCCGAACAACGTCAATTAAAATGACGTTATTCATAGGTTGGTTATTATTGCTAATAAATTGGGGAATATCGTTGAAATTTTTAACACGAGTAATTCACAAATCAAAAAATGTCTAGAATCTTACTTTTTACTTTTGATTTACGTTCATTATATTTAGTTTGCTCTTCATATTTAAGTGTATTTTGTATATTATCTTTTTTTTTGTTTTACATTTTAATTTTGTTCTCCAATTGTTTTTGGTTTACATAATGTATAATTTTTAATGTAATTTGTTTTATTTTAATTTTATCATTACGTGTACCATATTTTATTTTGTATTACTGTGTACTTACTCTTTCTTCTTCCTTCGTCTCTTCCTACATTTTTCCCATTCCACTTCTTTTCTCTTCTTGCGAACTGTAGGTTTTGTTTTTATATTTTATTTCCTATGTGAAACTCGTAATTGTTCTTGTTGTTTGTTGTTTTTCATTATGTATTTATTATTAATATGACTGTGCTGGTTAAAGAAAAAGCCGGTTAACGGTTTATATTTAAAAAAATTAAAATGGTTTGTTCGATTTGGATTGGATTGATTTGGAAATTTCCTTGTTAGTTTTTAAGTTTACTTTTTATCATGAACACTCGACTGACTTACTGCTCTGTTCAATGTATATTTTTTTATTTAAATCATTGTCACAAACTCTTAAATTATTTCAAACCTAACATTCATAAATAGGGTTTAAAATCCTAACCGTCTACGCGCTCTGTAGCTGATTTGTAAAAGATTTTGAAGAAATAATTTTAAAAAACAAATTATTATTTTTAATAATGTAAATGGGCTTAGCTTCTTACCGTTCATGCGCTCTGTAGCTGCAAAATATGATGTAATCTAGCTAACAGTTATCTCTTATTGAATCAAATTACAATTAGAAACTAAGAACTAGAATCCCAACCGTCCATGAGCTATGTTGCTACAAGACGTGTTGGGATATTTATTGTACAGCGCCATTGAGGCGATTTTCACAAAAATGGCGCTTTATAAATTATCCACAATAAAAAAAATAAAAATATTCAAGAGTAAAGTTGTGCAGTGACTTATACATAAGCCAACAGACTTAGTATTCCACTCTGTAAAAAACATGGGAGTCCCGAAGTAGTGGAGTGATATATACTTTGTAATATACCTATATATATTATGATGCATCGATAGAATCATACATTGTAATACATGGTAATAATACAAGATCAACCAACAATTCTCAGAGGCACAAAATTACATATTTTTTTCAATTTTATACTGAAATGTAATACAATGAAGGCTAATTGCCTTTTAATATTCAGTTAGTCGTTAAACATTAACATTTAATTGTTGAATTTTTGTTTGATAGAAACATTTGAAACAAAAACACCATAATAACATTTTATTGCTGCAAATAGCGGTTTTGGTAATAATTTCATTTTCTTGACTTGCCTTAATCAACACATCACAACGGTAATTGGATCAAGATCTCCTGCATTTGGAAATAATTTAATTCCTAAAGATAAGAAACAGAGCTATGCAAATATAATGAAATGGTAATGGGATTTTAAAATAGCGGTACCCAAATTCAGGGCTTATATTATATGCTCAAACTCGTTTCACAATAATTCACGTGTATTTGGAGCATTACAAAAACGTTATTTTCTCATTGATATAAATATATACACTAGACGCGGCACTAGGGGCCCGTCTTTTGTTCCATTCAACTGAGGTTCCGGAACTTATTTGTATTAAATGGGAAATAGTATTTTACGCGCAGCGGTCAGTAAATGCGAAGCAACGTAAAAGGGCGCGACATGGAGCTTCAGTAAACTGGCATATACATACTTTTTTACTCTACAAAGCGTTTTTCACGGCTATGTTGATGCTGCATGACGCTGCAACGCTCATTTTTAAAACATAATTTGACACTATCTGATGTTAGAGAAGAAAGAGGAATTAAACGCAGTTATGCAGAAAGCAGCCAGTCCACAATTTTGGATAAATGGTATCGGGTGCAGTAAGGTTAATTTTATGTTCTGCTAAAAACAGCCGGACCGTTTTCATACAAAAAACTGTAATAATCACCTTTTGAAAACGATTTAGGAATCAGAAAAAAAAAATCTCCATTATACATTAATACAACGTAATATTAAGACAGTTAAATACAAAAATAAAATCATCGATGGAATGTTGACACATCCTGTAGAGTTAAAATATTAATTTGTTTTTTTTTGCTGTCACGTATTATTTTTTCTCGGAATAGTACTATCTGCTACCTCTTATCATTCACACATTCAACCTCTTCGTATATCATCAATTGAAGCTCACTAAGTTAACCGGAACCGTTTTATAGACCTAGGGTTTTTCTGTTGATTTTGCTCATAACTCGTATTTTAGAGGTTTTTTTTTTTAATTCTTAAAATTTTAATAAAATAAACAAGATTTTAACTTAATAAAACATGAATACTTTCATTGTCAATTTTATCACGGGTTCGGTGTTATGTATAATAATAAATTTGGCTGAATTATATAGCGCCATTTTTGTGAAAAATCACCTTAAGGGTGCTTTACAATTGTATATGTAAACTTACATTCTAACTAAGCTAAAGTGACATTTTATATTTTCAACTGGTTCCAAGCAGAGGGGCCGGCAACGGCAAAAGCACGATCTCCGAATCTATAGTCGTTAAAATATAGCTTGATTAGAATGATATTTGTCAGAAAAGGTGACGACATAACTTTGTAGTGACGTCTAAAGAGTTATATATATGGGGACACGAAAAATCATTCGTATCTGGCGTGTTAATTTATTTTTTTAATACAATGCTTGACACATAAATCAACATTAATATATAAAATCAGCTTCAAAACTAAAATAAAAATAAAATAAACCTAATTATTAACGACGTTCTTACAAGGTTACATCATTTTGCAAAAACGTTAGAGGTGGGACAAATTGATCTATGTAAATTGATCGAATAAAAAATAATTCATTTGATGTTGTTCATGAAAAAAGTATAAATGTCTTATTTTTAGGTGATTAATTGTGTTAAACACACTATAATAGGCTTGTTTTTGCGAGTATCATGATTGCATGAAAAAACTAATAAAATCGATTTGATCAGCGATCAGTAATTTCCCACCACTAATGACATTACTTTGACAGCTGTCATTCTAATCAAGATATTTTAAGGACTATGGTGTTTGGGGAGCGCCGAATTTCGACAAGTTTTCCGCTGCCTGAATAAAATGCTGATCTTAGAGTAGATTTTCTTTGACATGTATTTTCCCTAATGCAAAGGTCCGATATAGATCTTGGAGCTATTTCATGAAGGGAGTTGAATACTGTCCAGCAAAGCTTGTATTTTATTCTCTCTGGGCTTTTTCACTAGTGAAAATCTCGAAGATGTTGTGAGATGTGAGAATATTTTTTTACTCCCGTAATAAGTCTTGCTGCTGCATTGAAAACAGATTGAAGTTTATGGAATATACGCAGATTGAGATTTGCGTATATTCCATTACAGTAATCTAGACGCGAAACGACATAAGCATTCACAGGAGCTTTAGTTGCGTCTATAGGAATATTTCTCCGTACGGATTTGATATGTCGGAGATGGAAGAAATCAGCACTTACTGTTTTATTGCCATGAGAATGAAGAGAAAGATTGGAATCTAAATGAACACCCAGTGGTTTAACATTTATACTAGGGGTAAGATCACAACCTGTGATTGAAATTGGAGATCGGTCTAAAAGGTGTTGTCGCTTTTTTGTCGCTGTCAACAGAAGCTCAGTTTTAGATGGATTGAGTTTTTGAGTCTGTTTGATGACATCCAGTTATTGATGGTTTGGGTGCATCGAGACACGCGATATTTTAAATTGTTTATATCAAAAGGAGAGAAGTAAAAATATATTTGTTGATCATCCGCATAACAGTGTATAAATGGGCAATGCCTGTTTTTGTCATGTCCATACTTACTATATATGCGTCTACATAATATGTATATTGAAATATTTACAATACAGATTCTTATAAAACATTTTTTAAAATTAATTATGAAGATTTAATTTATTATTCCCTTTTCGTAACTAATGGCACACAGAACACTGCATTGGTACACTAATCGAAGCGTATCTTAATAAAAGAAATTGCTTACGGAAAGGTTGGCTTGATGTCTTGCGCTACAGGTGTACAGAGACCATGAAATATTCTAGTGTAAAACACACACTTTTAAATCAATATTTCATGTCGACTATGTCGGAAACGAACCCGAGGCCTCCTGCATAGTAGGCTAACGCGTTGATCATTTAAAGACGAGGCGTACTTTTTAGTAAATTAATTAATTAAATTAGTGTTGTTACAAAACCCATTTGTACATTGCGGTAATTAGAATAAACTTCAGATGTAAACTATTTAAAAATAGTTATTTTAACTCTACTAATGAGTTTGTACTTCATCAATGAATCTCTTCTATACGGGGTTAGTTGATATATTTTCCACAAAGTTGATTGAGTCTCATATGTATTATGTGGTGCGTACGTACCCCAGCTGCAAGCTGTCAGGCCTCGGGTCGAGTTACTCGCATCCTCTACAGATGTGGTCAATGTGTGTGCTGACTATGCGACTATGCCTGGAAGTTACTACCAATATTCCAGGATCGGATTGTGCCAACAGCAAGTTATCCAAAACGAAAAACATTTTCAGAAGGAATTCTTATAACTGAATTTAATCTAAAGAAAGAGACTATTTATTACTTTCGCCTCGGTGGCTTCTCGTCGGCGTCGGTTCATATTCAAAAAGAGGAAATACGTAATATTATTATGTACGAGTATGTCAGCTTTGTGTTGTTGGTTTTGTGGTTGGCGCGATTTCCTACCATGTTTAAGATTCCGAATAATATAAGTTTCCGATTCCTGAAAAGGTCCGCAGTAAATATATTTTTATTCTAATTTAATTATACGTGTGTTGGAAATGTTAAATACATTAAAAATATATATGAATAACAATTTAATCTAAATCATTTGAATAAATCCGTAGCATGTGACAACAAAATAAATTGTTTTAATTAAATTACAAATTTAAAAGCTTCAATTAAATTAATTTAACAATAGAATCACCATGTAAAGCGCCCTTGAGGTATTTTATAACGAAAATGGCGCTATATAAGTTATCCATAATAATAATAATACACAAGTTTGCGGATTATTTAACACGTTACTACCTCTCTCAGTGTGCAAAAGTTAAGAGAGAGAGTTTTTTTCTCATTTTTTTCTTATATTTTCTATTTTACATTTTTATTTTACAGGTTTAGCAAAAATACCTACATGTATCAATTGAGTCATTTTATCTGAGAGGGAAATTTATTTAAATGCTTTTTTAGTTTTCCTTTAAATGATTCATTTTTTTAAATATTTAATAATAATATTTTTTTCCATGTACGGAATAGTGGTTTTGAGCAGTACTTCTATTACGTCCATGTAAATAAAAATATATTTGGATATCTCGAAATTCTGGAGCTTTATGTAATATTGATTTTATCTTTAGTGATTTGTAGTATTGAGGTTTTTTAATAACTTATTTAACAATTTTTTTATCCAATATTTAATTTTCTTTATTTGTATTTTATTTCAATTGTGCCTGTATATATTATAAATATTTGTATTTGCCATTTTGCTCTATAGCATTCTCTCCAACCTACATTTGATGCCATATTTTAAGAAAGATTGAACCTACAAAAGTGTGTTTTCAAAGATGTCTTTTCACTGCAACATTTCCCTATCCCTTTAAGACAATAATAAATAGGTGACTATTAAAATGGTTATTTCCTCGGTATCCCAAAACTTGTACCTCATTAATAAATTAGGTTTATATTATTATGATTATTATTATTATGGATAACTAACATAGCCAGATTTTCGTAAAGGGCGCTTTAAAAAGTGATTCTGTAAATAAATAAATTTAATTTTTACTTTTTAAATTTCTTATTTGAGTAATTTGTTATCACTTGCTACTGATTTATTTAACGATTAAATAACTGGACCATTGACCTAGTAAAAAATATAGATACCAGTCCTCGTATTGACAATATTAAATTGACAAAAAAGTCCTCAATCCTGATCTGCTTTATTTACAATAGTGTTTTTTTGTAAATGTCAACATTTCTCAAAACATGTGTAGTCCTATAATCCCGTTTACAGTTCACACATTTATCTTGTTCGGCGGCTCTCGGCTCTCTTTAGTAGATAACATTGTGCGTAGTCTCAAGTCCCTTGGGACGAAGAGGAGCGAGAGGGAAGGACCACAGGGCTTGGTAGGTAGAGCTTAGATTACAATGAGACGGTAGGAGATTTATCTGTGCTTGTAGACATAGTCAATTTCCTATTGTAAATTTAAAATGGTTCCAGCGGATGTATAATACAGTTAGGTGTCTGAAATAGAAGCGGAACCTCGAACAAATGTTTTTGACTTGATGAGAAATATCCTAAATCAGGTAATCAGTTTAAAAAAAAAAGATGTGGAAGAATTTGTGTATCTGTGAAGTATGTTTAGTAGGGATGGAAAGGGTAAACGGTGCACTGAAATATACTTTGGCAAACAAATGTTTATCGCAGGAAGCTAAACTAGCAGTTCACAATGGAGTTCTAGTGCTAACTCTAATGTATGGGAGCAAAGTATGGAATTGGAAAAAAGATGATGAAAGTAGGCTAAATGCTGTCAAAATGCGATACCTCGGGAGAATGTGTGGTAAAACGATATGTGATAGGTGCACAAATGTCGAAATCCGTGAACAGTGTAAGGCGGAGATTGTGTGAGATTGAGAATGCACGCATTATTGACAGAATCAAGAAAGGGGTGCTGCGTTGGTTTGAATATGTAGAGCGAATGGACGGTGAAAGAACGGCTAAAAGGATCTACGATGCAGATGTTGATGGACGCATAAAATAAGAGAGACCGAGAAACATGGCGCGATCAAGTCCATCAAATACTTAAAGATGGGCATGGCAAAAGTAGGAATAATCGGCGTGCGTGCATGAAAAGATGTATGAATGTAGAGGAAGCGAGGTATGTATGCAAAGATAGACTGATATGGCGTTCTATCCTCTGCCTACCCCTACCGAGAAACGGGTTTGTTTGTTTGAGAGAAATCCTGGAAAATGTAATCCAGTGGCGATAAGTACGCCTCGTAGTGAAGTGGTTGGTGCCTTCGCCTACCATGCGTCACGTCCCAGGTATTCCTGGCAGGATGGACGTGCAATATTGGTTTTAAATGTGGTTCTTTCCTCAACTATATCATTGTTCCTATACTGGCGCTTGAAGCTTAAGACAGATGACCGTACCTTCACGGAACAGATGATCGAGACGCGCTTCAATTTAGTGTTCAAATTTAGTGCCCTGGGTTCGGATAGAAAAATAATGTTGATGATTAATACGTGAAAATTTCGTAACAAACAATATTTTGTAGATTTTTGCATCAAATCATATTGCACTAAAGTTTTTTTTCTAGTCTCTCTTAATCCAGTACCCATGTATCATTGTCATTATTAAATATATGTACTCGTATATCCCCAATCCACTTCCTATGGATATATAAGCGACGTAGCGATCCTACCTGTGTCGTAATAAACTGAAAATGGATGGATGGTTTATATAAGTTGAATATTAGTGACTAACCAAAATTTTGGTAATGGTTTCAGCCAGTTTCGGCCAAAATTGGACGAAAACTACAGTTGGGGTGTGTCGGATTACCTTCGGCTGTACTCGGGTGCATCTTATGGCTTGTAACCTGTGACCTTTACTTTGTTTCGGCTTTCGGCCAGTTACTTGTCAGTCGTCACGTTATATTTATGCCTTTTATTTCATTGAGCATTTTGTTTAACACCTTTTTTTAAAAAAAACCCCTTCGAACCTAATGTTGCATAGGAAACTGCATTGATACACCAATCGCAGCGTATCTTAATATTTTTTTTTCGCATGAAGGTAAGATAGGTAATCGGATTGTGGTCCCGTAGTGTATCGGACTCACAGCTCAAAGATCCGTGGTTCGAATCCCACTCTACCCCAACTTGATTACCATTTTCTAATAGTGAGTTATTTACAACTCGTTGAAAAGGGCCCTCAAAATGAAACATTTGAGTAAATCATAAGAACGCAAATATTTATTTTTACACTTAAAAAAAAAGATTAGTCTTACGCTTTAGGTACCAGTCCAGGGACTATAAAATATTCTGGTGTGAAAACACCCTTTTAAATAAATATTTCATGTTAACCATGCCGGGAATCGAACTCGAGACCTCTCGCATGGTAGGCAAACGCGCTGAACATTATACTACGAGGCCGACGTGAAACACTTACGAGTATTTTAATGAACTCTTAAGTTTTAACAAAAAAAACGCCTAATTTTGGGCGTATTAGAGTGACTTTTAACTTATTTTAATACGTTTTGGTTTCGGTCTAAACTAGAATAGAAGCTGAAACTCGGTTTCCGTTTCGGTTGAGAATCTTGTTTCAGTCGGTCCATCACTATTGAATATATCGACAAACATCGATATAAATCTTACCATCCCTACGCAATCGAGAGCTTTTATTGACTTGACTATCGACTGCGAATGGTATTGTTACGAGTTAGTATGAGTACAGGCCACAAGTGTCCATAACCAATTAAACGCGTTTGAACAAGGCACGTTTGTTTCAAATCTCTTGGTTTTATTCTTCCATTTCCGGAGAACTTAGTCTAGTGCAACACAGCTGTTTAACGACATCTTATTACAATTTTTGACGTAAAAACACATCTGTTCAATTACAAATATTCGTCTTCGTTCATACGTCACGTCCTACTAATAATGTAGGCTGCAAATCGACGGAATCCTACCACGGTCCTTACAGGTTTTAGGATTGATTTTTAAAACGGAGAGAGAGAGGGAGAGAGAGAGAGAGAGAAAAGCAGAGAAACTCTTATGCCCGTATTCAGAGACGAAACTCATGATGAAGAAATACATTATAATGTCCTCATCTTTAAGCAATAGAAAAATATCACGTACTGCGAATACCGATAAAAATACATGAAATGGATTTTGAATAATTTATTGTATTTTCAAAATCAATATGAATATATTGGATAAATGTTTTCATCTATAACCTTAAAAAAGAAAATAAGTCACTAGAAAAACGCGATATGTTTGGCATTGATAGTTATGACGTCAAGATTCGTGATGATGTTCTAAAAAAACTTGAATTGTTTCGAACAAAGCTAAAAATGAACATGAATCGTGACGTATTAGGGGCGTGGCCAATGCAATGACCGTTTTTGCGGGAGTTTAAAATTACAAATTTAAAAATATTTTTTTGCTATTAATACTTAGCAAAAAAATACCAGAGTTTAAAAAAAAAATCAAATCGCCATTGCATACAGTTACTAAATAAACAAAACTCTAAAAACTCATGTCTCTAAAATGGCGGCCTCCGTGGTGTAGTGGTCAAGACGCTTGACTCACGCACGGAAGGTTCCGGGTTCGATTCCCGGTGAGAACACAAAAATTAAAATGTGATTTTTCTCAAGCCTGGGTGCTCTGTGATGTAATTCACCATTGTAATTAGGCCTCCTAGCCTGTTGTGGTGCAAAACAAATGTAAAAAAAATATATATATATACATTTAATTCGTTTAGATAATTAAAAAATATACATAGGTATTGTTAACAAAAAGGCGGACTGTGAATGAAAATCGGATTTCATTCAGTTTTGTTATTGGGAAAATATTTGAGAAAGGATAGGAACATGGAATGAATACCTACCTTTAATATGATCTGAATGTTCTTCAATTTCTGGTACTCCATGACAAAATGAACTATAAATATAACAATGTTTTCCTCGACGCGCGAAGATTCCAACCATTTCTTTATCCGATTTTATGTGGAGTCAAAAATGTTGTTTTGTTTTTGTTCTAAATCCGAATCTTCTAATTTTGAATATCTTCTATCTTGATGTTAGGTAGGTACCATAAGGATGGTCAAAGGAAGGATGGGAACGAAAGGTAATCGGCCAGGATCGGTATCGATAAATGCTGTTATTTACTTAACAGGTATGCTTAAATAAAACAATTTTCCAAAGGCCTATGTATCTTTTATTTATATTTTATTTTATTTATTTGGGATATAAAATATAAACAGTAATACAGAAAATATACATGTACCAACGAAAAAAAAAATTGAAACCGATAACAGATAACAAGTAGTCATTGAGTGAGAATTTGTGCGAGTGTGAGCGAGAGAGGGTGGGTGGGTGAGAGTCTGTGTGTGTGTGCATGAGGGTATGTATTAGGGTGTGAAAGTGAGGGTGAGGGTTTGTGTATAGTGTAGATGTGAATAAGTATCAATTTCGTCTTGAAAAATTAGGGTACATAAGTTAGTATTAGTAAAATTACAAAATTAAGACACTGTAAGAATAACAAATTAAAACAGGGATAAAAAACATTTTAGAGATAGGATTATGGAAGTCTAGGCATTTACAGGGCTTATGATCTGTCATTAGCTGGCTTAAGTGGCCATTTGAAAGCTACCCTTCGGATATTTTTATCTGTTATGTTATTCATAGTGTTGAAATGCTTTATCTGTTAAGTTTTTAATTGTTTACTTTTTAGCACGAACACTTTACAAATTTACTATTATGCTCTATGTTTGTTTTTGTAAATTTATTGATAATTTTAGGTTGCCAGAATTTCACTCGTCCATGCACTCTGTAACTGCAAGACGATTAGTAATCTAGCTTCAATAGGTAAATGTTATCAACTATCGAATATCCAAATTTAGTAGCTGCAAGACTTGTTCTAATCTAACTTCTATTTTTATAAATTTTTATTTTTTTATAAATATCACTAAATCTAACTCTAAACTTTATTGTCAAATAAATAAAAAATGTAAATGGGGGCTAGATTTCTTATTGTCCATGCGCTCTGTAGCTGCAAGACGTGCTGTAATCTAGCTCCCGTATATCATAATTGGAGACGAGGAACAAGAATCCCAACCGTCCATGCGCTCTCTAGCTGCAAGACGTGGTGGGATATTTATTTATTGTACAGCGCCCTTGAGGTGATTTTCACAAGAACGGCGCTATATAAATTATCCAAATATATATATTTTACACACCGTGTAACATTCACCATTTTGCCTATGTTTAAACATCTATAGTTCTTTTATTCTTCCATCTGTTGATTTTAGTGAAGTTAAAGAGCTGAAACTTTTATTGTTGTGAGAAGATTTATCTGATTAAATAATTTCACAAACTAGGCAACGCCTGGAATAAATTTTCCAATTTTAAAACTTCTTGTTGGACCAGTCGAATATTACACAGTGTGAAAAGTGACCACTTAAACCAGCCAATGACAGGTCGTAAACCCTGTAAGTGCCTAGACTTCCATAATCCTTCTCTAAAATCTTCTCCGTCCCTGTTTTAATTTGTTAATCTTAATGACTCCCTAGGTGGTGAAATTTAGTCTTTTGTCTACAAAAATTTAAACCAACTCAAAATACTGTGAGAATAATTGTTAAATAGAGTAGCGTACGTAAACGCACATAAACAATGTGAAATATCACTAATGACTGAAAGAATAGCATTAAGTATTAATTTTAAATCTCAGGCGAAAGTGTAAATCTGAGACAAGTATAATTGATAAGATTAAGAAAGGGTCTCTGAGATGGTTTGGTCACGTAGAACGAATGGACGACGAAAGAATGGTAAAACAAGTATACATGGCGAAAATGAACGATAACGTGAGACGAGGACGACCAAGAAAGAGGTGGCATGATTAGATAAACCAAAATCTTAAGTCTGGTCATGTCAAAAGCCGAAAGAACCGAAAAGCATGTATGACAAGATGTATGAATGTGGAAGAAGCTAGGAATATATGCCAGGATAGACGTGTGTGGCGGTCCATTCTCTCTGTCTACCCCTACGGAAAACGGCGTGATGGTAGTAGCAGTTTGAAAGTAATTTTACTACAATCGAAATTGTCATTACAAGGAATGTTAGAATTGTACTCTTTAGCGAAGCGCACAAGTGGAAATTAAAAATAAAAAAAAACATTATTAAAACTTCGTAATTTAAATTATTTTTATATGTCTACAGTGGGCACGTATGTCTGTTTTTTTTTCTTTTTATTGGCCTTTTAACATCCCTACTGTTCTAGAAAGTTCTCTGTTATTTATATTGAAAAATTTAATAGTTGCTCATTTTACTTTTCCTTATTCATTCCAAAAAATTGTTTGTTTTTTTTCGCATATATAGTTTAAGCATTCTGTACTTCTTCTTCTGTAGTCTTTAACCACTCTCCAATTATGATTAATTAATATGATTCTTCTAGTGTCAGCTGCTTCCTTGATTACAATTGTTGCGCTAATTATTTCACATCCCTAATCATAGCCTTTTGATGAAATTATAGAGCCTGCGTATATCCTTCTCACCAAGTAGCCGACCATATCCAACAGTTGGCGAATGTCTCGGACAAAAAAAGATAGATAGCATTAATTAAATTCATACACGTTTGTTAGGGACATGTTTCCTATTTTGGAATCTTACGCTACGACTGGAAAAGTATCAGGAATGGAAAAAAATATTGAACTCCCACGTTTTATGTAAAATAGAACTTGCCATGATAACAATTTTGAAAGTATGTATTAAATCGCACGGCGGACAAAGGAAGCCGGCACGTATAGGCAACTTTGATGACAGAGTTAAAAAATCTACTGATTTAATTTCTGAATAATATTGACGACTGGATTGGCACTGAGTGATGCGTAGGACACCGCATTTGTAGGACAAATATATTTATTTTATTTTATAAATTAATATACACGCCCTACGGGCTTTTAAATTTATTAGAAATACATTTATGTGCAGCAGTGAAACATAAGTATGTACATACTTTCAGTTAAAATTAAAGATAAAATAAGAAAAACTAAAAGATACAGTAAAAATAAGGAAATGTACAAACATAGGTATATGGGTATATAAAAAGATATTCAATACACTTAATATAAAAACATACACACATACATACCCATGCACATACATACATACATACACATATACACATATATACATACATCCATGCCTACATATATATATATACATACATATAAGTATATTAAGGCGAGTTTCTGGCGCCTCCAAACCAGAACCAACCAGTTAAGGGAAGGTAACCCCAACAAAAAAATCCACCAGAGAAGGCAACGGGAAACCACTCTGGTCATCTTTTCCCAGGAATTACTATGGTGTGTACATCCAACAAGCCGTTGTCCTGGCCACGGAGTAGCGCAGGAGCTAGATGCTTTCGCTGTAGTGATCGCCTACGTCGGGGGAACCTGATAAGGCACCGCAAGAAGAAGAAGAAGTATATACATTGATATAGATACATACAGATACATGAAAAAAAATAGTAAACAAAGAATAATATTAAGAAATTTTATACAGATTAATTTATACCCTTTTGAATACTTAACCTATAATTAAATAAAAACAGACTATATATATGAACTTTACCATACTCGTTACCTAGCCGGTGTAGTCTAGGTATTGGTGAATTGTAAAAATAATTATGACTGTCAGGAGATTAAAAAAAAACTTTAGCTGACGAGTATTTCGAACAGGTACTTTTATGCTGATAATACTAGTTCATTCCGGGACGTCCAATACACCATTTGCTATTTTATATAAATTTAATAAATCGGTTATAATTCTTCGTTTACAAAGAGTTGACATATTTAGTGTATACAATAAATTATCGTAATCAATGATTTCAGTGGGTATGTTAAGTTTGTAATTGATGAATCTAAGGAATTTACGTTGAGAATTTACGTTTACTTTAGCGGATTTATTGCTAAAAGCAATATCTTCCAGCCAATCAAAAAACAGGCGGTCAAAACAAGAGATTAATAAAAATTGGATTGGATGGATGCAGAAATAAAGTAAGACCGAGAAAGTCAAAAGTCGGATCAATCAGCACGCGTCCATGAGAAGATGTATGAATGTAGAGGCAACGAGATATGTATGCAAAAGTAGAGCGATGTGGCCTTCTATCCTCTCTGCCTATCCTTACGGTGGATCGGCGTGATGGTTTGTTTGTTTGTTTGTTCTGTGGAAAATGTGGCCAGTGTAATTCTCGAAATAGTAGAGTGACACACGTATAACCGAACTTTGAGATTCCAACAATGTCCAAAAGTCTCGCTGCAGCGTTTAATTAAATTAGTTTGTAGTAAACAATTTACAATTTAATTATTGGTATCTGTTACGCGAAAGTGGGTTGTAGTCATACGCTTCAGGGCCCCGATCACAATGGGAAGTTAACATTTATCTTAAATTTTATCCACAAAGTAAAATTAAGTTTTTTGTATAAAAAGCAGTATATGCATACATTTTTTTCTTCGAAACATGTTGATTTATAGGTTACCGATGAAAATATTTTAAATGTTCATGCAAATATACTCATTTTCATAGACACATATCGGTTTTTCTTTATAAACATATAACAAGATAACTTTAACTTCTTAACTGTTAACTGTTAACTTCCCACTGTAATCAGGGCCCAGTGCCTCGATTATAAACGCTAACTTCATCTGTATATATCGAGACGGTATACTTAACTTCTGTACTATCTGTATCTTACCTCGGTATGTACTACCTACTTGCTATATTGACTTCATATGATCGAAATAAGCCAATGAATGACCGCTAAAAGTTAGTCATTTATTTTTTAAAGTGGTAACTTTTTAACTATAGGACAGAACCTAATGAGCTTATTTTTGCATCTAGCCGCTCGTTTTTCATAATCTGACAGTTATATCGGAATACAATTTGACTTCAAAATTTACTTATTTCTCTCTCGTATTTTTAATAGGCTTTTAAGAAAAAAAGTGCCAACCTTTAAACGGTTAAAATTTTCAATAAATCATAATTAAAAGAAAAATTGCTCGATGGAACAAAACTTTTGACACTTTTGATGCGTAGATAAACGTATCGAGGGGTTTTAGACCCGTCGGTATAAACCGATGTACTTTCATCAAAACTTGATGGTAGGGGTATCAGTAGTATACCTTTGTAGTCGGTCGAGAGAATTTTATCTTCAACTATGACGTCATACTGAAGCTATGTAATTTTAGAGCGTAGATATGTGTACCGTGACGTACGCTTCCCCTTGTTTCATATGGATGTACCTACCCAAAACTTAAAGGTGGGAGGTTGAGAGTAAATATTTATAATCGCTAAGGTATGACGTCTTTATCTTCCCATCATAATCGAGGTCCTGGTGGAATCCGGGGAAAACGGAATATCACATCTAAACTACGTTTTTATAATTGATTCCACAGTTAATAGATTATAATACGTTGCATTAGTGTACCATTAGGTGTAAAAATAAGAAATAATTTTATCCATACAAGGATACAAGTTTAGTCAGCGCTAAGACGAACGCAATAATGCAAAATGGTTCACAGTATCAATGACATTCGCGATATGCGTATGCATGAGTTCGGCGTGCAGTTGCCGATGCGCGGCAATGTGCATTGTGCATGTGTGCGTAGATCTGGTAATATTGGCACAGTGGATGTGGATGTTGTTGAGGAGAGGACTATTGAGAAAGGGAAGTTCACCGTTAGGCGCAGCGGCCGCGCCCGAATCCAGCGGCGCCGGCGGCGGATGCTGCAGATTTTATATAAATGATAAAAGAAAAAAAATATCTATTGATTTTTATTTGGGAAAAAAACAACAGTTTTTACATACATTGTATACAGAAAATAAGAATATTTATAAACGAAAATTATGAAAACAGTCAATATAAATTTTCCACAGTGGTGTAAGCTATTGATTAAGTACATAATTATTATTATTTTTTTTATTATAAAAGGAATATTTGCGATCTTTTATTTTACCAAATATTTAATTTAGAGGTCCATTTTTAACCAGTTGTAAATAACGCACCATTAGAAAATGGGAATTTTCATTTTTTTCATTTCATTTCATTTTTTTGCACCACAACAGGCCAGGAGGCCCAATTACAGTGGTGAATTACATTACAGAACAACCAGGCTTGAGAAAAATCAAATTTTAATTTTTGTGTTCTCACCGGGAATCGAACCCGGAACCTTCCGTGCGTGAGTCAAGCGTCTTGACCACTACACCACGGAGGCCGCCGGGAATCAAGTTGGGGTAGAGTAGGATTCGAACCACGGACCTTTAGTCCGTGAGTCCGAGACACTAGCCACAGGACCACAACCCGATTCAAAATATTTTATTTTTTTATACATTATCGGTATAAAAAAAAGCAATTTAACAATTAAGAAATGTTAGGCACTTAGAAGTTGCAAATTAAATAAAAATACATATATTTATATACAGTAATAAAAATAAAGTAAATAGAAACAAGTTTAATTTAAATTTTAAGAATAAGAAAAGAAAAAAGTTGTATGAAAATAATGTAAAAGGTACAAAATATAATTTATTTATTTATATACGGCATAATAATTAACATACAAGTAAATACATAATTACTGACATCGTATAACTAAACGGGTGTACTGTCTATAAGGAATCTTCTATATTTCATAAAGGAGAGATGAAAAATGTCTGCGTGACCGGAGAGAACAGTATTATAATAATGACATACATCATGTTCGGACAGTGTTTTTCCAGAATAGAAATGATGTAAAATCAAATCCCCACATGGTTGATATAAAATATATGTTTAAAGGGGTGTTTTCACACTAGAATATTTCATAGTCCCTGGACTGGTACCTGAAGCGTAAGACTGATCATCGTACCTTCATGTAACAACAATAAGCAAAATACGTTGCGATTGGTGTACCACTGCAGTGCCCTTTGTACCATTACGTGCAGAAAGGGAATGATGATGATGAATATCTAAAACCCGCACGGCTGACCGTGTGATCTATGCGATCTAATGGACTTTTTACACGAAAAACTTCAAAACGTTTATTGACTTTGTCATAATATATGTTTCTTGCTATGAACTGTGTCAAAAAAGAATTTTTACATTAGCTTGATAAAATTCTTGAAATCGCTGATTTGCGTACTTATAGCACTAATATAAATGTGATTTAGCAGTACTTTCTGATGTCTAACTCAAATCGAACATACACTTTTAACATCAACCCCCAGATATTATTTTTGATAACCTAGTTAAGGTATCGAATCCATTACCCACTTGTCTACAAATATTTGGTTTTTAAATCATCTGTTGACGATCAATTGACAGTAATAAATAATTGTTTCCATTTTAAAAAAGTATTTAATAAAGATTTTAAATCTATCGTCTCTACGCCACTGCCCTCATCTTGGAGATCACCTGTCTCCTCTCCTCCACCCCCCACCAGCTGTGCCCCCTTTACCCGCTCCTACTCCCAAAGGTAAGCGACACTACAAGCGGCCTTGCCAATGCTAACCGGTACGAATACTCCGTTCTCTACACGAAACAGCCTAAAAGCGTGATGCATTTAAACAAAAAATACGTGGTCTAATAAGATATTTTTACGTCGGTAATAACATTAAAAATATAATATATATTTAGAACGGATTTTTGCGATTCTAATGATATAACTATCAACGTATTCAAAACTAGTTTTCATTTATAATTTTCGAATTTAAAGATGAGCACATACTAAACAACTCGCAGTTGGCGTAGCGTCATTTTGACGTCACAGGTCGTGATCGCCGACTACACTTCTAATAATCATTTCGTACAAGTATGGCGCCAAAACGCCACACGTACCGTTCGTCCCATAGAGCGCGAAACGTCTCGATTTCATGCATATTTTAAGCTCATGAGGAAAATTTATCCAACACCACACAGAAAAATACTAGTGCCGTTACCATCGTATTTTTTTGATCATTTAAAAAATAAACAAGGGTGAAAAGAACCTGTCAGCTTGACTTGTTGCTGTATCCGGAGGGATAGAAAATACAGTTCTGTGATTAAAAAACAAAAACAGAATCCTGGAAAAGTATTTTTGACTCAATTGCTACTCTCAGATAAAACTCCTGGAAATGAAAATCGATTGGAGAAGTAAAAATTTGGTTTTAAAAGTGGTTCCTTACTGCAATACCTATTTCGTTGTTTCTAAACTGGCATCTGAAGCGTAATACTGATGCGTATTTTGTGTGCCAATGCAGTTTCCTATGCACAACTGAGTTCGGATAGGAAAATAATAATGATAATTCTTACTGCGGTTATCTCAAAACGAACCATTTTTTGTAGATATTTGCATCCAATATTTTATTCTTATTTTTTTTTCTTTCAATTCTCCTCTTATCCGTTTCAGAGGCTTGAAGCGAGAGTCGTTATCCTTGTTTTTTATTTTACTTTATTCTTGCTGATTTTATATAAATTTACTATTACTATTATGTTAAAATAAAAATACCAGTCTCGCAGATGTCGCGAAAACGATGAAACTGTTCACTGGTTATTGAAAATTGAGGGTTTAAGACAGTATCACTCGTCTTTTATATCTATAATAAACTAACAGCTTGCCCACAGCATACAGCATACTGCAGACCGCATTTAACGACTTAAGTCTCCTTGGCGGTGCCCACATACAAGGAAAATTTGCTCTTTGCGAACGAGAAAAGTGGCTCGAAGGAGTTCCGTGTAATCCGGTAGCCTTGGCGTCTTTGTGCTGAAAGAAGGCAACTAAATACATAATATGTCTTTTACTTTATTGCGGAAAAGAGGGAAGTGAATTCTTCACCGACTGATATGGGTCTATATAACAATTATACGCTAAAACAATACTCACTTATATATTCAAAAACTACTCTTACTCAAATGAAAGACATAACCCCCACAATACATCACATACAAATTAATAATATAATCACTAGATCCTCAACATATAGACAACTTTAACAAATACAAACTAAAACCACTTTCGGACAAAGGGATTTTGAGTATTATTTAATTAAAATCTATAACCTACTTCCACTATCTATTAAAACAATTAGTAACGAGAAAATGTTTAAAAAGGCTATAAAAAAATGGATAGTGGAGCTAGGTAGAAGTAAAATGGATTGTCTCATTCGCCCATACCAATATTGAACGAACTGCTCCACAAGTGTACAGCTTATGTTAGGTTTTTGTTATTTTCATTGTGTGTTTTGTAATATAAATAATATAGATCTACATAAATACATTGTTTTTAAAACTGTCTGAATATTTGTTAATTATGTTTGTTTTTTAAGTTAGTCTTCTTTGTTTATTCTGAAATGTAATTTCAAAAAAGTATATTGTTAAGTGTCCTCGGCACGGGAAACCCCAGTGAGGTCACATTATTTTTATTATTAATTATAGTTTGTATGCGAAAAATATGAATAAATATAAAAATTATAAAAAATATTAAATTAACAAATATTAATCGTTAGAATGGTATACAGAACGTAACCATACTGCATCCGTCTTATTATGTTATGGAGAGAGGGTAACGTGAATACCACTTCTTTTCTCGTCCTAGATGCTAGGTGGGTGGAGGGGAGGGTTGCAAAGAGCGAAGGAGGGGAGCGGGTGAACATGCAACTCCCCCTTCCACCACTCACCTAACAGTCCACTGCCGTTGGGCGGACTTTCACCTTTTAAGAAGTTCGCAATATACTCTGGTGCACTCAGCTGATCACCTTATTAAATTAATCCCGCAGAATCATTTTTAGATCAATAAATCTCTAGCACAACTTGATTCGCATTTTGAAACAGTAAGTTACTTACAAGTTGTTGAAAATGGCAAACAAAATTTAAATATTTGGGTAAATTATAAGAACGCCAATGTATATATATATTTTTTTTTTTTTTTTGGGCTGAATGGTAAATGTTACAGTGCGTAAAGTGATTACTTAAACTAATCGATGACAGGTCATACGTTCTGTAAATGGCAAGACTTCCATGTTCACTTTAAATCTGTTAAAAAAATATCTTATATTAATATCAATCCAATCTGGGAAAAATTCCTTCTGTATCTACAATGACTTCGACGTACCCAAAATTTTGTTCGATTAAGTTATACTTTGCATAAAAAATATTTATTTAAAATTATAATAATTTAGTGGTATTCTGTGAACCGAATATTCTCTTTGTCCTTGGGGCCGGGCGTGAAGAATATAATACTTTATGCGAAATAGAACCAGACCCAGAAAAATTGAATCGGGTGAAGATAAGTCCACCAAGTAAAGTAGGTTGACTCGTCCGCCTACCATGCTTAAGTTCCCGAGTTCAGTTCCAAAAAAAAATATTGTTTTAATTGTCTACACTGCAATATTCATCAATGAACTATTACACAATATCCGGTGGAGAGGCCTTAGTTATCCCGGTCTACTAACAAGCTAATGAACTAACATACCCTATAACTGTCAAATTAGGAAAATTACGTTTATGATGACGGACAAAATTATTTTAAAAACTGAGGTGCACTGATAGGGGCGGGGCATTGAAAGAAGTAAATGTTTATTCAAAATGACGAGTAACTCGCTATTAGAAAATGGAAATCAAGTTAGGATAGAGTGGCGTTCGAACCTCGGACCTCTGATTCGTGAGTCCGTCACACTAGCCACGGGACCACAACCCTATTCAATATTCCCAGTAAAGAAATATTATTAAAGAAATATCATATGTATAACAACCCTTTTGTATAATTTTATTTCTCATTTTTTTTTTTAAATGTACAGTTACGTAACGTAGGTGCCTACTATTTAATTTAAACCATTATTACATTATGTAGGTAGCCTATACTTAGTAAGTCCATACACCATCACCAGTCAAAAGTCACTAGTATCGTCTGCAACTTGCTACCAGCAGTAGCAGTCTTCAAGTGGGTCATGTCTCGCTAGAGAGCAGCTTCTCGATACAATAGTCGAAACGTTTCCTGCTTGTGCTAGCGTTGATATTTCCGATTTTCTGAATCTGCAGATTATTATACTATTGCGTACATATAGGTAGAGTAGAATATTTGGTGTAAAAAAAAAAAAAAAAACATTGCTAATTTTTATCTTTCCATTTTTGACTTAAACGACGCGTTTTAACGATTCGTTCGTGAAAGATCGATAAATAAAAATATAGTTGAAATTTAAAATAGTTTACTCGAAATTGTCTTCCCAAACCCGCGATCCTCTATTCACAAAATCAATCGCCACCGGCTAGGCTACATCGCTAGAACATGACAGGTCCGAATAGGCTTGAAGCTTATTACATGAATCACAGAAATAAATTAGAGAAAAAAAAAATTGGAATGAGAACAACGGTCCCTACAGCATACGAATTTAATTACAGTAACATTAACACAATAGAATTAAGAATAGTCCAGAAACCGCATACGCACATCAAACAGAAGGCGACTAAACTACTCATAAATCAGTAGGTTTACGTTTTGACCCATTAGTTTCTTTGTAGACGTCGCTCAGTACGCAACTCCCGATTTTAATTCAACTATGCCGTGTTGTGTCGTTTTGAAGTGTAAAAATACTGCTGGAATCTTAAAGAAACAGAAAAAAATCACATTTCATGTGTAAGTACTAAATACACGTGTATGTAGCAAATGCATTACTCAAAAATTTTATTATTTTTCCACCTGTAAGATTTTCAAAGAAAACAAAATAGACATTTTGTTCGTGTTGCCAGGGTAGTCAAATTGTTTACGCTACTTTTTGTTAATAAGAACATTAGTTTTAATTGATTTAGTGGAATTTTAGCTTCCCCGCTGATGAAAGAAGGAAAACGGCGTGGATAAAAATAATACAAAGAGTGCGGCGAGATGAGTTTTGGAAACCAACAAAGCGAAGCAAAATTTGCTCAATGCATTTTAAGGAGAAATATTTTTATGATACAAAAGGTGGATTGAAAAAATTAAGCAAAGGAGCTTTTCAAAATAAGATAGGTTTAATTGAAATAAAAATATTTTAAACATTATTTACATCTTTTCATGAGAAAAGTTTTTTATTCGGTATTACTATAAAATAAAAAAGTACCTTAAAATCTTTTACAGAATATTTTCTTTCCCCTTTCTTATATTACACAAAAATATTATACCGGTCTATTTATTATAGGAGCAAAAAATTCATAAACATTTCTTGTTTCTTGTATACCCACGAACAGACTATTTTTTGTTTACTATTTTTACTGTTAATGTGTATTTCATTGCTATGTGATTATCCTTTGTTTTTTAAATGCTCTGTTTTACCACTTATGTATTTTGTAATTTTTTTGAAATACAATTGACTTATTTACTCTGTTGTGTCAATCAATGTTTTCGCGTGTTCAATAAAATTTTAGAGAAATTAACAAATGGTTTTTAAATTTTTTTATATTAATTACATTTGTGTTATGGTTATATTTTTCGCAACATGGCAACATTACGCGGCGACTTTAAGTATGCGCGCGGCGAAAATGCGACATAGTGGGGGCATTTTTGGACACAGTCCGATGTATACAATTATGATTCTACGCTCCTTCTGGACTATTCTTAATTCTATGATAAATACATTTATTTTTTATGTTGAATTTCTACCTGATTCATCAATCCATTAAAAATAATACATAATCTATTTTTGGTTAAAAATATTATAAATTACTGATATGACCGAAATCTTGCGCAAATAAAAAAATTGTGAAGCGTTAAAATCGGAATCTTGGAAAATGTCATCTTGGCTGGTTGCTTCAATGATCTGGAGTGTTTTATCTAAAGACATGGGTCATCTGGTTGGATTTGTCATCAAGTCCAGTTGATTGATGCTCCCATTTAAAAGCCAACCACATCGCTCGGAATGATTCTCAAAACACGACAACATTTCGACGAACATGACAGTTTTTTGATCCGTTCCATTCCTAGTTAGATAAATCTTTTTTTGTTGCTTTTTTAGTATGGTGCAATAATTAATTTTTGGATAACATTAAAATCTTGACCCCTGATCCATGAATATTGAATCAATTAGACTTCATAACGTGGCATAGGCCATGTAAAGTTATTGTCACATCAATATATATTTAATAAATTATACAAAATATACAAGATATTAGGTTTAAAAAAACGGACCGAGGATTTCAATCAAAGGTTGATGAGATGTTTAAAGAGATTAGATCGGCATGAATTAAAGTAATCTAAACACAATGTAGTCCCTTTTTCTGAAGAGCGCTATCCGCGACCGCCGACTCTGTTCACGTTAACGGAAGAAAGCTTAGAAAAAATGACATTGGTAGATGCGCTTGCCTCAAACAAAATCAGAAAGGTTGGTTATAATTGTTTCTGTGACGAGTAGCAAATGTCGCCAGTTACAGCGTTCGAATGTAATATAACCCCATGTTGTTAGTGAACCAAGTAAACATGCAAATGTCGTTTGTGTTTGTAGGCACACTAAAATGATTTGCATAAAAACTTATTTTTACGGACACATAAAGCAAAGGTTATTAAAGATTTTAACGCACTGTGCCTACATACATAATAAATAATAAGCAAAGAAATAATAAAAATGGTTGTTTTTGCGTATCAATATGTATCGCCTTTTTGAGTCGTCTTCGGGGTAAACATGTAGTTTACCCTAAAGATAGCTCCTACAGGGGTAACCGAAACGTCGAAAGGAATCCAACCAACTCGGTATCACCCAAAAAGACGATACATGTTGACAACGATGACCGTGAAAATCTACCCTTCTTTATTTTGCGTATTTTCGTGTTAGTAAATGCCTTCTCTGTCCCTACCTACATAAAAAAATCAATTACATTTAAATAATACATATAAAATAATTTAATTTCTTCGAATTTCAGTATGAGGTACCTACCTAATTTTGTTCTACAATCTTTTTTCTCATTATTAAAAAAATTGTCTTAATCTTAAGAGGAAACGCGGTCTTACTTTTATTCATAGAAACATATCCTCGTATTTTCTCCCTTAATTATGACACGTTAGCAATGTTTTTTCTACACACTATAGATATTTACTATTAGAGTGTATCTACCGTTTAGTTTTTTTTGTTGATTAATTGTTTATTTTAAATTAGATGGAACCAGGTCCATCCAAAAACCCTTAAAAGCGCCTGTTTTATTTGGTCTTTAAAAGTATGGTATGCAAATATGAAAGCTGTTTTTGAAAAGAAAAAAAACGTACCGGATACGGAAAATTTCATTAATTCTGGCACTGTTTCTAAAAATAAACAACAAAATCGGTTCAGTTTTGAGGTGCGGAAAACGGGATGACGAAATGTCGATTTTATCGATTTTAGTTTATGCAAAATTAGTTCAACATGCAGTTGTCTTTTCTGCACAATAAAGTGGAGGCATTTCTGCAAGAAAGTAACAGAAAAACAATGTTCAAATACATATTCATCAGATTTCTCGACCACCGCGTTTCCCCTTAATATTTTAATAAAACACTGATTTGAGTTTTCATCTGAAAATCAGACAATTGTTTCGTATTCAATAAATAAAATTATTATTCTCTTCTTTATTTTTTAATGGCCTTTTCATCTCTCAACTCGGGTAAATTATTATACTCAAATCAGTGTTTGATTGAAATATTATGATTATAATATGGAGTTCTACAAAATAAACGTCAAACCAATTTATTGATAAATGTTTTATTTTGATAGGAAGATAATGAAATTTATTAAGTTCTCCCTTCTAAAATTTAGATTAGTAATAAACAAAATGAATAACGGGCATATTGGTCTATTCATACGTTTGGAAATGCCAGAAAAAAATGGAAAACCACAGAAACATCGTTAGTAGCGTAATCAAAACGTTTTTTGCTCCCAAAATACAAATCCTGCCAGTATTTTAAACATCAATAGACTACCAAATTCTAAAGAAATTGTATTAACATTCACTTCCCAGGGGCGATAATATTTTAGAGTAAAATAAAATATCACATTACACGCATAATGAGTCCGCAGGCATTTTTATCCTTTTGTCATTTGAAGTTCTTAACGTGTCATCTCTCTATTCTCATCTCCCGTGGTCCAGTGAATGGAAAACTTCGATTCATATTCAAATGATTAGTAGCGACTGCGTCCGTTTATTTAAATATTATGTGTGTCCTATGGCCCATGCAACGTTCGTTGCATTATTATTATTATAGTCTATCTTTTTTCTATTCAACATTATTTTGTCTTATTTTTAGATCCGAGAGACGAGATATGAATAAGGCCGCTTGTCCTTATTTATTACGTATATGTGTATGCGTGGGTGTCAGTGTTTATAAGTGTTTACTTACACAATACCACGGTAATGTTAATGATTATGAAATATTATTAATTGAATCGGCAATCGTTTCATGACAAATTATTTTAAAATTAGATTGTATATTTACGGGTATTATGTTATTAGTCACTTTAAGTTGTATGTAAATTAAAATTACACTACTTACTACAGTTTTAGGAATATAGTTATATATCCAGTATTTATTTACAATTCACTTTACCAATCGACAGTTATTTCAAGACTGTAATTTAGTCTTCTTCTCTCAGTGCCCTGTCAGGTATGGTATCCCCATTGTTGGCAATAACTCTGGCGAAGGTCTCTCTGTCCTGTGCTGCCCGGGAAATCTGTTCCACGCTCCTGAAGCCAGTCCAGTTTCGATTATTACGGACCCCGGACGTCTGCCTTCTTCAAGCCTCTCGGTGACTCTCAATCTTGCCCTTCAAAACCAAATAAAGCAAGCGGTACTTTTCTTTACGCATTATATGCCCCAGATACGAAATTTTAGCCACATTTATGGTAATAAAGATATTTCAATTCATTAGTTACATAAACCTTGACAAAGAAGCTTGTTTGCTTTGAAACCAGTCGCTGAAAAATACAAAATTAGTGGTTAAAAACAAAGTTGTTTTATTTATTTTATTTAGTTTTCTATTCGTTCTGCCTCGACTTAATACTTCTGAGTTCGTTATCAGGTCTGCCCAAGATATACATCTCAAAAGTTTCCAGCCTGTCCATAGCGTTCATCTTATATTGTAAATTAATAAAAAATACTATCACCTAATTTATATTTTAATTATTCTTTTGCATTCTTAGTTTAAAATCACTGTAAATTCGAGTTTTTCTAGGACCGTTGTTAATATTTGTATCTTAAATTAATTTTTAAGCTCTGTGCAGAGTAATAATTCTCCTATGATTTATATAGTTCGCAATTGTTAGAACGTATATTTTGACGTAGTATTTCTATTTGATTGTAGTAAATCTACATTCAAAATGATAGTTGTAAAACAATTATTTTGTTCTAATTCAGTTTCTTAATAATTTATTTTTGTTATATTTTCGTATCTACTACTAATTATCTCATATCATACACACGCACCTATTGGGTTTTTTAAATACATTTTTGAAGTTTATTTATTTGTTTTATTTCATGTTTACATATTTATGTTTATTTATTTATTTCGCAGGCTTACGCCTTAGACAAAATATAAAATAATATTAAAAAACAATTACAATGAAACAAAACACCTGTGCACAAGTTAATGTTTTTTAATAATTGTATTTCTGTTGTTTTCTCTAATTGATTCCTGTTAACTCACTTACCTAACCAAAGTAATGTTATACGTTTACCTTCATAAAATAATATTTATTTATTTATTTTAACGCCCTGTAGGCTTTTACATGTTTCACAGACAGAAATGTGTTTTACAAAATACAAAGTGAAAGAAATACAAAAGTAACTAATGTTTTTATTTAATGCAAAAATAAAAACAAATGTAGGCAATAAAAATAATTTATGAAAAAGTATAAATTTAAATAAGTATATGTAAGTTTATATATGTAAAAACTATATTCCTTTTAATTTTTGTATAAAATTGTAAGATTCAATATGTCCATGTATTTATAATTTTCTCAAACTGAACGGTTTGGGTAGGTAGGAAGAAATAGCCTCAGGGCAATATGCCCGCCCTTTTATGTATATATATTGTATATATATATAAAGTGTCAAAATAAATAAATAAATACATTGCCTTACATACAATATATACATATGTATGTTGCTGTGGAGAGAACAAAAGAGATTTTTTTCTGTCCTCCAATATTTAGTCAGAAAAAATAAATACTATGTATCAAATACATTGTTAAATTAATATCTTTAAGTAATTAAATGTAGATAAGACCGTATATGGAAAGACCAAAATAATATATATATATGAAAGTCTTGGTACCTATTTTAATATAATGTAAATTAAATTTAATTGATTTTATGTTCCCTTTTAAATTGATTGTAGCAGAGAGGGAAAAAAATGAGAAGGGAACATAGATGTCTAGGCATTTACAGGGCTTATGACCTGTCATTGGCTGGTTTAAGTGGCCACTTTACACAATGTATAACATTTACCGTTCTGCCCATGTTGAAACATCCTAATTTCCTCAACTCTTCCATCTGTTGACTTTTTTTTTTTTTTTGCGGGTGAGATTCATCCGGCTGAGCCAAATCACCTACTAGGCAACGCCCGAAAACAATTTTATACTTCGTCTTTTACCAGGTAGTTAATTCAACTTATTGAATTTATTGATTTAAATATGAATAACTCCATATGGAGTGAATCCAGCCAGCCTGCAAGCATTTGGACATACTCAAACATTGTTGATGTTCCCTTCGCTAATAATTTCTTCGCCATTGTTGAGATGTTTTATAAATGATAGTAGATTTCTGTTTCCAACGACCGGTTGTGATTTATCTGTATCCCCATTCTTCTTGTGGACCGGTCATCAGAATCCTCAGAAGGGCATTGGATGGGAATATAATGCTCTAGCTTGGTCTAGTTTAGAGCCGTCTCAAACCGAATAACAAAAGGTGCTTTAATTGTACGGGAATTGCTCCATTATTTGACTTAAAATTGGATATCAAAGACTACGAGTTGACGAGGGGTGATCCGGTACAAGCAGTACAGAGTGGGATTAGGGTGGGCAATGAGTAAGTTCAGTGGTTTTTTTATTTGTTAATAGACTATCAAACTAAGCCAAATTTAAAAAGTTGTGTGTCATATTTTCATCGCTATGATTTTTAAATTTTTTGTAATTTTGAAATTACTCTGCCCGTGACGTCACAAGTTGTCATCAGTGATTCGTGCTGACATTTTAAAGAAGAACTCTGCAGCTTTCAAAATACACTAAACGTTAAAAAACATAGTTACCTGGAAACCGGAAATCTACCACAATGCTATATATTTTTTTTCTTATTCAGATAAAATATGTAAGTATGAATATTACAACTAAATACAAATTTTATATAAATTTATTACATGTATTTACATTACGTGTCTCCTTACATAAAAGAAAAAAAATATTGTGTACATAATGAGGAGTGTCATCTTATTATATTTTTTTATTTTATTTTAAATTATTAAATATTTTCATTATAAAATAATATAAATTAAAAAAAATACATAAACGGTGTTTTCAATATAAAAAAAATTTAAGAATGTATCCAAATGAGAATAGTACTAGTTAGTAGTAAGTTCTAACAATTTTTTTTTATATAAATGGCATTTGTAAATAATGGACCAATATCTCAACAGTGACGAAGGAAACAACTATTCGATGGATATCTCGACTGAAAAAGGAATCATTAAGGGTGTGTGCAATTATAAGCATTTTCAGGGCTTGCGACCTGTCATAGGCTGGTTTTTATCACTTTACATACCGTATAACATTCACTATTCTGCATTATGTGATTTCCACACCTGTACATTTTTTAGAAGTTTTTGTATATACGAACAATATTTTGTACATCTAGTCAGAGCAGGCATCACACATTTGATATTTCCCCGTTGGCGTCATCGGTAGACTTTTTCGAAAATATTTTTTTTTGTAGAATCATTCATTTATTAATGCGATAGACCATTCTTTCGAATAATTCTGTCAAGTTTTTATCGCTTTCGTCTCTGCTGAGATATTGATATGTTTGGATGAAATACAAGAGTGTTGATATCTAGTATTAATCTACAAACATATTAACATAGGCACTTGGCATTAGAAATAGTAATTATAGTGTTCGATATTACATGGCAAAATTCAAATACTAAAACTTGCCCACCGCACACCGCACCTGAGGACAAGTGTCCTTAGCGGTGCCCATATTTTACGGAAAAAATAAAAGCTACTCAAAACAGCTCTCTGTAATCTGACAGCTTTAGCATATTTGTGCTAGAAGGTAATCTAGAAGTGCACAATATTCAATTTATTGGATCAAAAAAAATGGTAAGTGAATTCTTCTCTGATAGGATTAAAATTTAAATAATGTGAAACATCACTTATCCATATGTAAATTCATATTTACAAGCATGTTTTTTTTTCGAAAAAAAAAACTTAATACTCAAACAAATTTTCTATTAAGATGATTCGGAAGAGGTAAAGGAGTTCGGCTCTGTTAGAATTCGAGATGGCCTTAACTCACTCAGACTTAACTCAAAGGACAATGGAAAAAATGACGGATAAAAAGGACTCGCTCCAACACGAAAGGACACCAATCCTTCACAGCTGAGTAAATGGGTGTCAGAATGGGACCATTGCTTTGTAAACAGTAAACACGTATTACCAATGTCATGCCGTATAATATTATATTATGAATTATAATCCATACGGTTGGTATACCAACTCAATACAAAATGTTCTAGTTCAACGTCCTTTCTGGGAACAAACCTAAATATTTGAACGCTGAACGATACAAATTAACATACATATTTTGATCTACGATAAGATCTTTCATCTTCCCTTTTTTTACATATATCCGTAGCCTATTGTACAATGTATTGAGCATTGCAAATTTCAGCCTATATTTATATTTAAATACGCAATGACAATATTACCAGTCGTGGGCTTGAGATTCAATCCAGCAACTACTTTTTTTAGCCGGGTTTCTGAAAATTACCATTCATTTAATATTGTGGCAAAAAACACACATGAATAATTTAAATCCCGATTAACCACGTGGCGGAAGTAACGGTTTTTAGTTATTGTTGGAATAATTATAATTAATTTTTAACCGCACCAAGATTCCCTCCCTTGTAAATATTAACTCTTCAATATTTCGTAAATAAAAACAAAAATAATATGTATGTGTCTAATAAATATTCATTCATAAATAATAAAGTAAATTGACTCTATGGCCTATGGCACGGAATGCTCTCCCAGCAGAAGTGCGAAACTGTGAGAGTGAAGTGATGTTTCGGAAAAAAACTCGTTTCCGAAACCCACCTGTTCTCTAAATCCCACCTGTTCCTTAAATCTTTGAATAAATCCGTAGATGTGCTGACAAAATAAATTGTTTTACTAAAAGTTTTACTCGAATTATAAATTTTAGGGCAAATTAAAATAAACATTATAAAATCGCGTTGTAAATTACCCTTGATATCACGAAAATGGCGCTATACAAATTCTTCATATAAAATTTAATAAAAATCTCTTGTTTTAGATATTTTAACAGAATAGATGCTGTAGAGATTATGAATGTCTAGGCGTTTACAGAGCTATGATCTGTCATTGGCGGGGTTTAGTAATAACATGACACACTATCATTCTGCCAATAAGTAGTTTACTTCTATTTTTGTATGCATGCTTTGTTCAATTTCGCAAGAGTGTGGGTATTTCTTAATTTGTAGATTTTGTTATATTTATTTTCTTTGGATCTATGATTAACATAGTCTAATACAATATTTACAACACAGTATTTACATCGATACTTGTACTAATGTAGGATTTAGCTGGTTGTTGAGATTTAGAGCTCCTAGTCCAGTTGGAGATTGACAGAAGACACGAGGCTGGTATTCCAAGGTGTATTTATTGCATTTGCAAGCGCCCTTGAGGTATTACATAACGAAAATGGCGCTACATTAGGTATCCATAATAATAATAATAATAATAATGTCGAATAAAATATAGCACTTGGTTGTGTAGCGCGAGGGTAACGCCGATGAGGTATTGAAGTGACTGCACTGGGATTTCATGCTGAGACTGAGTGACTGCGCTGAATTGACTGGGCTTACTTTTCAGGCTGACTTGCTTGGGCTGACTTGTTTGGCTGACTGACGGTCTCTTTATAGCCCGCGTTTCTTTGTTCTTTATGTCTTCATTGTAGAAACGATGTTAATGTACTGCAGAACGTTACTCTTAAGCTAGGGTTTCCTAGGACAGCGGTGCCCGTATCTTTACGGCCGTAGTGAACGGTGATGCGGTGGACAGCCGTCGCAGAGGTTGCTAGAGAGTGGTTTTATTTTAAAATGGTGTTATCAACACCGTTTTCCTAGGAAACAACTCTCTAGTCACCGTTACGACGGCTGTCCACCGCATCACCGTTCACTACGGCCGTAAAGATACGGGCACCGCTGTCCTAGGAAACCCTAGCTTTAATCTTGCAGAAAATGTTGTATTGTTTTCGTTTTAAAACGATGACTTGTTTCATCAGTCGTTGCTCTATATTGTAGGTGAAATGATTTGGCACGTGTGTGTGTCATCGATCATTGACTATGACCCCACCATAACATTATTTATCACTATTGTACCCTTACATTACTTACGTATATTCACTATTTTTTTATATCTAACCTAGTATTTTTTTTATTTTTTTTTATTTTATTTATTGGGGATATCAACAGTAATACATGTAATACAAATATAACAAATAACATATACAGAGAATAAAACCAATGACAGATATCCACAGAAATACATTAAATACACGTACAATACATACTAGTGTGTTTGTGTGAGTGTAAGTGAGTGAGAGGGTGGGTGTGTGGGTGTTATATTGGAAAGAGGGTGTCAGGTATCGAAAATATAAATATATATATAAAATATTAAGAAATAGAGATAAAATTTAATAAAATAAAATAAAATAAAACTTTATTATTGAAACTATATTGTACATGTATACTCTTTGCATATAATTTTTAATATATTTACACTTTTCTCATTTTGGATTGCTAGTAATTTTCAAACCAACATTAATTCTATGTTTAGAATACCATTATTTATTTAAAATATTATGGGTTTTTTTTGTCAATAGTTTCAAACGCTCAAATACATATTCAAAATATTGTTAAATATCCCGAGACGTAGAAGCCAAATGAACCCAATGCTGTCTGGGTGTCAGTTTACAAATGTAGCCTAATTATGCAAACGAAGAAATTTTGTGCATTTGTACTAATCCTATATTAAAAAAAAAACTTAAAATTTGATTTCACTAAAACTATATATAGCTGAACCAATAAATTAAAGAACAAATAAATCTTTAAGTTAGCAAATGAATAATTTACGTGATAAATAATCGATTCATTAAGAAGGCAAATTACAAAGCTAAATTTAAATACATTTTTGTAGCAACACAATATCACTTCTAATCGGAAATTCCCCAAAAAATTTCTTTTGAACAATGAGTCAAGTATGGTAATACATTATAGTCTCGTGTTAAAATTCCTTCGTATTATGCTTATCGACTCATGTCTCCCATTATGTAATGTAGTAGTTAAGTTAAGTAGGATTATATGTCATAATAAATGTCCCTAATTAATATCGTCGACAGGGTAACTTAAGCTCACCTATGTAAATTTCGTTTAGACATATTTTGGGTATACAGATACAATTGAAGTAAATGCGCTCAGGAAGTATTATAAAAAAGAATATTGAAAACAAACTTACAAAACTGGGTCTTTTCACGTTTTAAATTTATGTATTAAAAAACTGCGATGGTAAAGGTATTATTATTTTTCCTTGCGACGTCGGATAACGCTTAAATTAAGCATATTATTTATTTCTTAAAAACACAACGTATAACGCCCTATTTAAAAAAAAAACGGCACGCATTACGTTACCGCGCCATACTTGTACGCAATGTTTGTTAGAAGCACTCTCGGCGGGCATGACATGTGACGCCAACTGTGAACCGTTTTGTATGTGCTCGTTTTTAAGCTCGAAATTTTAAATTAATCCTTGATTTTTGTACATTGATATCATTAGAATCGTAAAAATCCGCTAAAACTGTTTATTTTCATTTTATATTTTTTTATATATACGTACACATATTTAATGCCAAGGAGTCTATGTGAAGACGCGATACGATATTTATTTATCGTGAATAGTAATTAAGAGTAAGCTGATAGAATTAAGTACAGCGCCCTTGAAGTGATTATTCACGAAAACGGCGCTATAAAAAATGTCAAAATTTATTATTATTATTAGCGCCCTCGAGGTGATTTTTACAAAAATGGCGCTATAAAAATTATCCAACTTTTAACTATTACAATTAGTGTCGCGGATTCTGGATCATAAATTTTCAAGTTCTAACCCCGCTTTACCACAACTTGTTTCCCATTTTTCTAACACAGTTTTTTTTATGATATATACTCGTAAACATATGTATATACATATGTACTAACTACCTATAAACAGAAAATGGCTCAAAATTAAAATATTTAGGTAAATCATGAGAACGCAAATGTTCACAAGTAATCATATTAACAGATAAGAAAGAAACTTTTCAAAAATAAAGCAAAATCTAGTTTAAGCATACGAGAATTCGCATTGAAAAAATAAAAATAAAAACGCGACTGGCATGTGAACATAGAAAAAAAAAGTGCACTGTACAGTCATCCTTAGAACAGGTTATCCTAATGATGAGGAATATTTAGTCAATGTTGAGCTAATATTTTTTCGTTTAGTAAATAGTAAGTTATATAAAAAAAAAATATTGAAAATAATCATAAACAGTTCCAAAATTGAAACATCAATTATTATTTCTACATTTAAAATCTGAATTATTTTACTGAATATATTTCACCCACCAGGAAGCGCCTGGACATAATTAAAAAAATTATAGAATCCCACCTTTATCAAAAAAGGTTTCAGCTCTTTTACGCCACAAAAAATTTACAGATGTAGGAACGATGGGTCTACCTGCAATTGCATTTTTTTAATTAGGAGTTGCTTTATTATTTACCTTGCTTATATTATACAAGGTTTATATTTCAAAAAGTGGATTTTTCTGCAATTAAATATCTTTAAATTTATCTAAACTTTTGGGATCATGAGGAATATACTAATGTGGGCCAATCAGGAACTTCTCAGCATTTGCTCAAGTGGAGAGGAAACCACTTAAAACTCTTCAGGAGAAGCCGGCCTGTTGTCAGTATTTTTGCCAGCATTTTGTTCCCTACTTCGGTTTATTTTACCAATTGCCCGCACCATATTGATCATGTATGATACTACCTCTCGTGTAAGTGTTTTATTACCTATTAAAACTGCAATTGCCTAGATTTTCATTTCCGATTCTTAAAATTGTCTCCAAATCTTATTTACTAAGATTATATTTATTCTGCACATATGTTGCCAAGGCTACCAGATCAATGACAGCTTCATCAAGTAGCTTTTCCTAGTCGAACACGAGCAATTTTTGTTTACATACGTGGACACCACTAAGAATAATTATGTACGTACTTAGACGCAGTGCGCGGTGTGCAGTGCGCAAGCTTTTGGTTGGTCGGTATAAAATCAAATAAAACCATCGGTTGGTTTAAGATGATGGATGATTCATCATCAGAAGTCCAAAGAATGAAAATAATTCATGTACTAAGTAATGCGCATTACGAGCTAAGATTGATTCCACGCATCTAAAGATCTTGGCGGCATATCCATTGGTAAACGATTATGACATTAAACGCATTCCTGCTAACAATCATATTCATAGCTCTATGAAAGACATTCCTAACGCCTTGACAAGGTCGGTTATTGTGTACACCCTATTGAATACGCATTCGATGGTATATTTGGTATTCGGCTTAAAGGTATTATGGAACAATGCACAACGTACTAAATTGACCATCACAGTATTATAAACATAATACTTTGTTAAGGAGATGGATATTTTAACAGAAACGAAGATTTTAGTCAAGTAAATGTGAAGGTAGGCATTTACAGGGCTTATGACGCATTATTGCTACTATTACTACCGTATTTTTCGGCCCGACGCATTTTTTTACTCTGAAAATTCAACCAAAAATTGGGGTGCGTCTTATGGTTCGATACGTCTTATCGTCCGCAAATACGGTAGGTAACCACGCCATTTCTAGGCTAAAAGGATGGACCGCCACACACGCCTATCCTGACTAGAACGAGCCATTTCAGACGAATCATCGTCCAAATCCACGCGACAAGGTAAAATGACAAACAGAGGAGTGATTTTTTAAAATGTTTTTTTTAATTTAATGGCAGACAAACGCACTAACAGTACACCACGAGGCCAACGAATCTCCACTCGATTTCTTTTTGCAATATTGTTGTCTGAGAGTTGCCACTGAAAAAATAAAAATAATTTAATAAAAATCAGTCCACCCTTATTATACCGCGTCGGCGTCGCGTGGTTTTGTACCACCGCGCCCGGTGTGAAATCTACCAATATCTAGATTTAGGGAGTAGGAGCAGTAGGAGACTCTCCAATTACTTCACTGTCAATATCTGACAAGAGACCATTATTGTGTATTTCCCGCGGTTTCGGTTTACTAAACACTCGAATCACAATAATTAATGATCAACACCTCACACTATTTTCCGAAACTGTCATTATATAAATCTCCCTTTTAACTTACTCAGCGTGGGTTCAACGAAGGTCAACAGAAATTACATTCACGACTTTTCAGTAAAAAAATACATTATGTACATTTTTTTTCCTTAAAATTATTTTTTATTTGACCAAAATAACAATACAAATATTTTTTAAAAAATATGGCGTTAAATTAAAACAAAATATTACGCCTGGCAAGCTTTTATGGCGTGTATTTAAATACTGAATACGCGTTATAAAATTGTTTTCTACGGCCGCGAGAGCGTTTGGAATAGCAGCGCAGGAACCCTTGACCAATGACTAAATATTAAAAAGGCAAAATGCTCTCTAACAGCAGGAGTATTTAGGTGTGAAAGATGTCGATCTCCAAAGCGATGATGTTCAGCTGCCTGACCGCTCTTCCGATCGGCATAACCAGAGGCAGGTTAATTCTGGAAACCGGGAGGTAAAACAGTATGTGCTGACTCTGTGGGAGATATCCATCAGGAACATAAAAATTGATACTCTCCAAAATGGCAAAATAAATACTCGAGCATTAAAGGTGGCATGGGTTAACGAAGTTAGTTGTAAACTTTACAACAGTCTACACTCGCTTAAAATTGAATCGGGTTGTGGTCCTGTGGCTAGGATCTCGGACTCACGAAATATAATAGCCTTAAGATGTCCTTCACCTGTTGATGCATTGCCCCTTTTTCAGCTTTCAAAGACAATAGCTAGAGGCGCGATGCAGAAGCCTGGGTGAAGATCTTTGCGCCATCCCATCAGTGATAGGTAATAAAGAACTCACACGAGAGGTATCATACATGATCAATATAGTGCAGACAATTGTTAAAATAGATTAAAGTATGGAAAAAATGCCGAACACTCTTCTAGTGGAACGGAAGGCCTGTTGACAACTGTCAACAGGCCGGCTTCTCCTGAGGAGTTTTAAGTGGTTTGTTCTCCACATGAGCAAATGCTGAGAAGTACCTGATTGGTCCGCATTAGAATATCCTTCCTGATTCCAACAGTTTAGCTAAAATAAAGTAATATAGCAGAAATATCATGTTTTTGAAATAAAAACCTTGTATTTTATAAGCAAGGTTAAATAAATGCAACTCCCATTAAAAAAATATATAAAAAATAGCAACACTGATGATTAAACGTCAAATGATGTATTAAACTGTTTAAAAAACGGAATAAAAACCAATACGATGGTCAATTCAACCTAAGTAACTGTTTTGTGTAATGCTTACGGTCGCAATTATGTTCTAAATTATCTTGTTTGATTTCAAGTGTTCATATTTATTTGACGTTAATTCATCAGTGTATGATATGAGCCAAAATGTAAACGCATGCAAAAAAAATAATCCCAAAATTAATCACTCTAGGCGTAAGAGAAGATTCAAAATACCAGCCCAGGTATACTGCCGTCATAAGAAAGAAGGACGTTTCCACATAAAACAAAAAACGGAGAAAATAAATATTTTGTAACTCGGAGATTGAACAATTCGCCCTGTGATAAATATTACAAAAATTAAGTATATCATTATGCGACAGTATGTATTATGGTTTGCCCTAACGGAATGAATATATTAATTTTAATAAATTTTATGTTACATATTTAAAAATTAACATTTTCATCTTGTTTTTAGTTTAAAAAATACAAGAAAAAATGTTATACTTCAATGAAAAGACGTTTCTAGCTAGAAACGCCATTTTTATTTAGTAATTAGGTAAAAGTCTTTCTTTTTTAGCGTTAATATGTATGGTAAATATGTATAGAATTTTTAAAAAACATGTATCTTTTAAGAAATTTATTAATAAATATTAAAAAAATAAAAATATACCAATTGATTCTACGCAACTAAATAAAATAGACGTTACTGGCCATTTATTGTTTTTTTAAACTAGTAACGCCGACCTAATAATCAATTAACTTCGGAACTACCAGCAGATCTTAAATTTATTTAAAACGAGTAGGTACATTAATTTAAGATGTTTTTAAAAACGGAATAGAAGAAAAAATAAGTATTTTAATCAGTCTTTAATAATTACATAAGTCAGAACAGCCTTTTATATTTAGTAATCTTCAAGAGTTTTTGCAGTTAAGTCTCATTTATTAGTGAAAATAATAGGGTTGTTGTTATTTTAAGAAGATAGATGTATTTTCAGTAGATGCGTATTTTTTCCTTATTCCGAATATGTATTTAACTCATTTTCGAAAAAAATGTTAGATGCGTCCTTTTTTATCATGACGGCAGTATGGTAACAAATAATCAAAATACGCTGGATTTGGTTAACAATGCAGTACCCTTTGCACCACTGTCTGTGGAAAGGGGAATGATAATTATATATATATACATGCGATTCGTTACTGGTTCTATTCCTTAGATCTCGTACTCGAAGAAAAACTACGTAAAAAACGCTCAATTTTTTTTGTACTTCAAATATAAAAGTGTATATAAATCTGGCTTACCTTTTAACGAGTTGTCATTTGGATTTGAGCACTTTTATGATAGGCGGCTGTAGCTTCGAGATTGCCATGTGCAATTTAAACAGATTGAAATAATACCTTATACTGGTACATAATGTTATGGCCAGATAAGGGTGCGACTCGACAGCTGCTCGCTACAAGCTACAACCCCCACCTTGTGCAGCAGGTAGACATATTAATAGAACCATTTGGTCTTACGTTTATTTTTATTATTAATGATGCGTACTCGTATTCATATTAAACTATTTTAATATATTTTCTACTATCAAATGTGTATTAATTTATTTTCAAAATGTTTTTTGTTTAGATGCTTCTTTTTACAAAAATCTTAAGCCCCTTTCTGATACGAGTTTAATCCATTATTTAAGTTGGGAAAAGTCGTTTTTGTTAGTTTGGTAATCGTAAACCTTTCAGAGTATTTTTAAATATTTGTCATGCAAAAATAAAGACAAATATTAACAAATTACAACAGGGATGGAGAATACCTTAAATAAGGGAATATGGAAGTCAAGGCATTTACAGGGCTTATGACCTGTTATTGGCTGGTTTAAATAGCCACTTTACACACTGTGTAACATTCACCATTTTGCCTATGTTTAAACATCCATATTTCTTCAATTCTTACATTTGTTGATTTTAGTGAAGTTTAAGAGGTAAATGCCTTGACTTCCATATTCCCTTATTTAAGGTATTCTCCATCCCTGTTGTAATTTGTTAATCTTAATGAAATCCTGTCTTTTGTCTACGAACGTTTGGACAAACTCAAATATTGTAAAGACAAATATGTTTTAGCGCCTTTAAAAAACCTCTTTCTGAACTGTTTATTATCTAACTTATCAGTATTTAGATCGTAGGCTGCGCCGGTCAAGTTTTTTACGTTATAATTTTGTGTTATTTTATTTATTTATTTGACGGACTTATGCAGTCCATTCTAACAAATTTAATATTATTGTTTCGATATTTTGTAAATATTCTGTAATTTCTATCAATACTTCTCATTAATCTTTTTCTTCTTCCTCCTCCTGAGTGTATGTCCCCGTTTACTTGGGGTCAGCCCTCCAATTCCTCAGTCTACTCGTCGGACTAGGAGATTTGTTTTTTGGTTTGGTTTTTACGGCCGGTTGCCACCTGACGCAAAGACAGTACTAACTCTAAGACTCTTGCTAACTGGGGCTTATAATGCCATTATTGACTACTATTCCTCCGACTCCGCTGTCATCCTCAACACAACTTCCCGCCGACGGCGCTGTCTCCCAACAACCCATAGCCCAAAGTATGTCCGAATTTCCTAAGACAAGTTTGAAGATGTAATTCTCGTTAATAAAAAAATATAAATTATATTGTAAAGTGTCCTTGGCACGGGTTATTCCAGTGAAGACAATATTTTTAAATTAGTATTTTTTACTACTATACTACTACTACTACCATCACGCCATTTCCCCGTAGGGGTAGGCAGAGAGAATGGACCGCCACACACGTCTATCCTGACATACAATCCTAGCCTCTTCCACATTCACACATCTTGTCATACATGCCCTTCGGTTCTGTCTGCTTTTGACATGACCAGACTTAAGATTTTGGTTTATCTGATCATGCCACGTCTTCCTTGGTCGTCCTCGTCTCACGTTGCCGTTTATTTTCGCCATATATACTTGTTTTACCATTCTTTCCTCGTCCATTCGTTCTACGTGACCTAACCATCTCAGAGACCCTTTCTCAATCTTATCAATTATACTTGACTCAGATTTACACTCTCGCCTGATTTCATCATTCGTAACCATGTCATACATTGATTTCCTACACATTTGTCTAAAAGATAGCATTTCAACCAGTTTCAAGGATTTTTTATGTAGATAATATGGAAGTCTAGGCATTTATAAGGATTATGACCTATTGTTTGCAGATTTAAATACATCAAAAACAAAATTGATCATTTTATATAGAAATCATATCTTTGGGTCGCTCCACGATGACCACCTACAGTACACGTGTGCAGACAGTAAATAAAAGAAATTGGTCCCAACCAATGTATGTATTTTACGGATACCTTCTGGCGGGTGGCGGCGGCGCAAGGTGCTACTCTGATCTCTGTACCAGCCATGCGTTGGGTACTATAGACTGCACGCGCCCCTAAGCACCAGATGTTTTCCTCGCTTTCATCCTGTTCCTATCAACCATCATCATCAGCAATCCTCTCCGCTTTGTTACCGGCGCCGATTTTGAATGCCTTAAATCGTATAAAGTATAGGTACCCACTACCATTAACATCTGCCGTTCGAATTCATTCTACATTTTTCCTTTTTTTATATGTATTGATTTTTTCTAAGTATCCGCTGCCGTAGGTAGACAGTAAATACCACAATGAATTTTGACTGAAAAAAATAATTAGTACCCAGTTTAAAAAGTCAAAATTCTGTGATTAAAAAAAAATATATTATGGTTTTTAACATGATACAACAATGTGTAAATTACAAATACAGTCTAAATCTTTGTAAACATAAATATTGGGCTTAATCTTTGAGAGATTATATTAATATTTATTGAGTGATTCATTAAAAAAGGGAATATGAAAGTCTAGGCATCTACAGGGCTTTTTTTTTATTCGATTTTTTTTTCAATGAAAAATAAATATTTTTGTGCTTGTGATTTATCCAAATATTTCATTTTGAGGGCCATTTTCAACGAGTTGTAAATAACTGACTATTAGAAAATGGGAAGAATCAAGTTGGGGTAGAGTGGGATTCAAACCACGGAACTTTGAGCCGTGAGTCCGAGACACTAGTCACGGGACCACAACCCATTTCGTGTCGCCCGGCTACCAGCTCTCCTCCTATTCCAGTGTTCGCTATTGTAAATTCCTTCTGTACAAAATAATAGTATGTAACTGCTTAATAAATAACTTCAATTATAATCCATCTTTCTCATTTAATCTCAAATCAACTCACGCGCACCCATTCTATAAATGTTTTTTTTAAAGAATGTTCTGTGTGTGAAAAATAATCAAAAGTCTGGACGAGTGTTTTCGACACGATGACTACTCTCAGCTTAAAATCCTGACAAGGGAAATAAAGTAGATATAAGTTCATCGTTGTGTAGTGGTTGGTACTTTCGTCTTCCATCCTTGAGGTCCTGGGTTCAATTTCTGGCCACCCTGTCCACCCAGGACGCGAAATATTGGTTGGATGGAACGGCACCTGAAGCGTAAGACTAATATCACCTTACCTTCTAAGTTATAAAAATGATCCAGATATGCTGCAGTTTGAGTACCAATGTGGTTCCCTGTGCACCACTGGGTGAGTGCGGAAATGATGATGATGTTTTTAAAATACGTTTATTACAGAACAATCTGTTCTAAGGACAGTTTAAAAAAAAAAAAAAAAAAACTGTTAACTTTCACCAAGAATTTTCACTAACTTAAATATTTCAAGTGCTTAATAATTTCCATTTATTTTTATTTTAACTTTAACGATTTTTTTTTTCTTACAATTTCACATTTTTATTGTTATTTTATGCTAATTTGTAAATATGTAATATGTTAACATTTCGGCCGATACGATCATATTTTATTTCAAGTCCTCAATAATTTAAAAAAAGGGCCTGTGCCTACAATAATTTAAAAATGGTTTTATTTTACATTTGAAAGTCATCAAAAAAATAATTAAAACGAATAAAAATCTAAACTAATATGTGTTATCTTTCGTATCAGATCGCTTATGCTACACATTCTCATATGACATCCGTACAATATTAGACAAAACACCACCGGGATCCAGTTCTCCGAAGATGTTCCCATACATATCAGAATACATAATATCAACACTAAATTAATGTGAGTTGTGATCAAATTTTCGAAGATGTTCAGTAAAAAAGTGTTTCGAAATAAATTAGTAAATGTATCAGTTACATAGGAAAAATATCTAGTCTTTTAAAATACGTTGCGTCAGCAAAAATTTGAAATACTATGCAAGTAGGTATGTAGATTTTAATGATTTAAGAGGAAACGCAGTCTGACTTTTCATTATACAAACGTATTCGCCTCCCTGGGTTATTTATTTATTTATTTTGTTCATTAACGCCCAAAAGGCATTTACAAAAAATAAAAATGAAATACATGCTAACATACTAAATAATAAACAGAATATACAGAAAAAAAAGTGAAATTAGTTAAAAAGGATATGATAAAAAGTTTTACAAAGTAAAAAAAAAAAACAATAATAACAAAGGTATGCAAGAAAAAACAGTTAGCATATAAACAAAAAATGCAAAGATATAAGCTTATGAAATAAATTCTGTAAGGCAAACAATAAATAAAGTGTTACGGTAAGCAAGAAAGACATTTTTAAGTTAAATTAATAAACAAGCAAGCATATATTATCACGAAAAAATAAGAAATAAAAATATGTATCTATGAAATGCGTATTTGCCAATACTACAGTGCAATTTGATATAATAGTAAAAAATAAAAAACAAGTATAAGGTTATAAAAATAAACAAGTAAGTATTTTTTTTAATTTATGAAATTGAAATTTATGGTACTAATGCAGTTTTTTTGTACTCTATAGATACGTACCATTAGCGTGACTATTGTTTTGGTTATTTATTAGTGTATACACGGCACAAATGCCTTTTATAAACATAATCGTAAATACAATTAACATACAGTGTTCTATTACAAAATTTTGAAATAATATAATAACAATATATCTATACATATTACACAGTCGTTTTATAAATGTTCCATATAATAACTTTGGGATTTTAATACTTAACATACTTAGGTAGAACAATAATAAAAATAAAGATAACGCGGTATATTCGAAATAGCAAAAATCATAAACCATTGATTTGTTGGTATTGTTGCAATGTATATTGAATGCCCTAGGAATAATACTAACCGTCTCCTGATAAGAGCTCAGGGGTTCTCAACCGTTTTTAAAAATAAAATATAAAAAGAAACAAAATAATAAACCTTTTAAAAAATTTAATATTATTTTTTTTTCAAATATGTAAAAATTTAAATTTCAAAAACTTAAAAAAAAAAAAAAAAACAAATATCTAGTACAGTTATAAATATATTTGACATATATTTATTTTTCTTTTTTTATAAATGAACATAAATATTGTTTCTTTTGGGAGCTAAGACCATTTAAAAACCCATAAAAGCGCCTAGTTTTATCTTCTGTCTTCGGATGAACGATATAAAAATATGATAAATAATTTTGAAAAACGGAAAAGGCTCTGACACAAATTTCGTTCGATTCTCTTTCTTAAAAGGAGGTATACAGAATTATCAGTATATACTCGTATATTACCTTATACCCTGGCAGTCGCAGGACGAATTCTAAGATCTTTTAATGAACCTACAAACAGCTATGCGTTGATTTATGCATAAACCAATAATATTTTCAGCCCTTTGCCAGTTTAAACCGAAGTAGAAGTGAAGCGATGTTGCAACTATTATATATCTAAATTTAGTAAATGGGGTCTAGAATTCCAACAGTCCATGCGCTCAGTAGCTGCAAGACTTGCTGTAATCTAACTTCTATTTTAATACATTTGTTTTTTATTCAGTTTTTTTAAATATCACTTAAACTCTAAACTTCATTGTCACACAAAATAAAAATAAAAAATGCTAATAGGGGCTAGATTACTTAATGTCTATGCGCTCTGTAGCTGCAAAACGTACTGTAATCTAGCTCCTTTATATCAGAATTGTAATATATCATAGTTGGAGACGAGAAACTAGAATTCCAATCGTTCACGCGCTCCGTAGCTGCAAGACGTGCTGGGATATTTATTTATTGTATAGCGCCCTTGAGGTGATTTTCACAAAAATAGCGCTATATAAATTATTCAAATATTTATATTTCTAAATTTAGAAATTCCAAACTTAAGTTTCGCTGTTGTTTTGTAAAGATTCGTAGAATTTTGTATTTGTTATATTTTTACCCTAAATAATTTTATTGTAGTCACTGAAAACCAAACTCGGAATCCACGAATAAAACAGTGCGGTGTCTTGAAACTAAACTATTGTACAACGAGACATGTGCAATGTATAATTTTAGCAGGGTTTTAACGAATTTATGTTTTATTAAGTTAGTTTATAAGATTTTAAGAACATAAACATTTAATTTTACATCACGTGTTATTCAACTATTTTAAGGTTTTCTTATATTTATTCGAGTTTAACAACTTGTACAATGTTTAAACCCTTGTACAATGAGTTAATGTCATCTTGTTTCAGTTGCATGACATTATGAAACTGAGAAGATACATTTTAAGAAAATTGGAACATAAACAATTCATGTACGTATCAAATATTTAATACTTAATTTAATATAAATAATATGGATTGACTTCCATACGTCGGCGTCGCGTCGCGCGTCGATCAAACGGATTCATATAATTTTCAGATCGGATGTATGGGATTGAGATTTACAATGTAAACGTAATAGAAGACGTTTTTTTTATAATCAATAAAATAAATTATTTTAAATAAAATAAAACGCTATGGAATATATCCGTCTGGGTTATTTTGGAAAACTTCATCTTTTGGATTTAAAAAAATCTTCGGTTCGTAATTCACTCACTACCTACGATTAACCGTGTTTTAAATTAAATAGGTAGCAAGACCTCAGAATACTCTTAAATATTAAGAAAGGCTTCCACCATGTTGTAAGCTACCAGTAGTCAATTTCACCGAATGCGACAAAAAATGCTAATGACTTTAGGGTGTAAGAATTTATAGAACTTTATGTTGACATTCAAAACAGCGATATTTTTTGGTTCGTAAGATGTTTTTATAGGACATTTAACGCTTAAAATGAATGGCTCTATCTTTGGCGGAAACCTTTTAGCTTTTAGCAATGTTGTTTTTTTAAACACTAATATGTTTTTTTCACAAAATTTTGTTTTTAATTTAGACTGACGTACCTAATCGACCAACGTTATTTGCTTTCCAAAAACTGTAAATTTTGTGTGAATTTTTTTTCATTTTATTTATTTACTTTCCAATGGAAAGTAAACAGAGTAATCTTCAATCGTCCTTAAAGTAAAATTGATTTTTAATACAAAAATGTCTATATTTTAATGATTTACTTTAATTACATATTAATGACGAAGATACCTTTTTTTACAAATATTCACACATTCTTTTGAAAAATCTATTTTACTTTACAGACATTTGAAAACAATTTTGTAAACTTCCCATTTTAATCATGGCCCTGATTCTGAATGGCTATCTGTAAATTTATCGGATTAATCAATTGTATTTTTTAATAAGGATATTGGAATATTCGCGTACACTTTTGCGCGTATTATCCGCAATTATCTGCTGATGATTTTGACTGAAAATTTTTGACAAATAAGTAGGTATTGTATATTTGATAATTTCTGAATATTTTTTTTTTTAATATTTGCATTTACATAAAAAAGTGTTGAAGAAAAATTATTTATCTCTTGACAGTAGTTTTCGAATGTTTAAGACTAAAATTATTGTGCATGGATTGACTAAACGTTGTAAGTTCCTAGGTACAAAAATACCGATCAAAAAATACTGCAAATTGCAAAAGTTAAATTTCTTCAGACGTGTACTAACTTGAATCCTTTGGCGAGGACAAAGGATAACAAGAAGAAGTCTCCGCATTCAGCGGATGTATAAATTATCATGTATATATTTTTGAATGTTTAAAAAACACTTTGTTTTTTGCAAGGTCGACCGCAAGCCTAGTAAAAAATGGCATTGGATCGAAGATTAAATGATATAATATAATACAAACGAATTAGATATTAGTTTATTCAATCAAAATGTATTCGATAATGCTAACTAAAATTTTCAGAAAAATGTTCCCTGTGTTATTTTAAAGAAAGATTTTTCATCCTTCCTGTGCCAGTTCCATGTTTCCCTTCCATACATAAGTGTTGGGACTAAAACTCCGTTGTGCACTGCCAGTTTAGCTTCGATTGACATATTTTTATTAGAAATTACTGTGCTTTGCATATTTCTTTTTAAAAATACCCTTTTCCCCACGACGTAAAAAATACTCAAATAAAAGTTGATTTAGACTTACAAAGAACAAAAAAATGATTTTAATTTTGATAAAAATTACAGTTATTTCCTCGATCAAGTTTTAATTAGTTTAATTTTGATCTACGAACGCTCTCCCCTATGTAGGCATCTTCAAGATTGGTAAACAGGACCTACTTTAATTAGGCAAAAGCGTTCATTGGTCGAAATAAAACAAAATAAACTTAACCAAGGAATTTTATTTATATTTTACAACATGAACTATGGAATTTTATCAAAAAATATCTCCAAAAAACATAAATATGTTTAAAAATATACATTAAATCAGAATGTAAGAATATGAAAACCTGCGTAAAACAGTATTTTTTACTAATTACTATAAAATATATATTATTGTATGTACGTGAAACATTGCAAGGTAAAATAAAATAAAGTAATAATCCATTATGGTATGTTTTTGCATATTAATTAAGTAAAAATAATAAATTAATTACTAACGTATGTAGAATGCATAATTTAATTTTTTATTTTACAGAAATCCTTCCGCTTGTAGATTCAGTAATTTAGACCACAAAAATTAAAGATCTGTAATATTTATCCCCCATCCCCCCATGATCTGCAAACGACTTTCAAGAATTCTCAAATCTATACGTGGAACTATCTATTATCCTGGCTCAAGAATGTTGGTCCGACCTTTATCGAAAATAGCATTGTCCCAAATCTATTGTAGTTTCCATGCTTATGTTCAATGTTCATCCGACTCGCGGTTTCAATCGAAAGTTCGTAAATTCAATGCTCTTGGTTAGATTTGGCTTGAAATAATTCAATTCGGATCCCTTTGAAAATACTTAAAAGCAAAGGATATCCGCTTTAATTCTGAAGGAAGAGCATGTTGAACCTGGAAATCGACATATTGGAAGGGAACAGACGGGATGTAGTTGAAAAAATGTGGATTTTTTGTTAATGTTTTTACACGACGTGATTTTAGTAAGTGAAGCTTCTGTTTTGAAGAACTAACTTCTGGTTATTAATGTTAGTAAATATTACTATTTAACCACTTATCGACTTTTTATGTCTACCGGTTTCGAGACGTACCCGCCTCTGCGTCAGGACACTCACTACACCAACATGCAAATACTAAAAAACACTTTCACTTTTACCTTTACCGTAGTATACATATATTATGTTAACGTATTATTATTGTACTGTTTTCTTAATCGCATTGTTTGTTTTTATAGATAATAGTGGCGGATAAATTTATTAATAAATATTCATTTGCAATCCGTGATTTTTTAACGAATTTCAATTATTTGTAATAGAATATTATGCTCTGTAAGCATTTTGAGTACATTGAAGGTAAGTAAAGGAAAAATGGCGAATTCACAAAGAAAACCTTGTAAACCTGGGCTGGTATTCTGAACGGAATTTCTCGCGAAGAGATCGCTCTGTTAGTGTGTATTTAGTACGTCAATACGCGTTAAACATGCGTTTTCTGCGCGCGCTTTTGCGTTAAGAATACCACCCATGTAGTATGCGCCTGTCTGGCGGATGTTCCCCAAAACGCTGTGCAAAGGGATGTTCCGATCTAAGTGTTAAAATTAAAATAATTTAAAAAATATACATTAATAAAAGATGATTCATTTTTAAAATAACACAAATTATTGTTCGTGCATAGGACAAAATAAATGTATTAATGCCAGCTTCAGTGTGATATATTTTTAGTAACATTCAATTGCCGGGATCCGATCTAATTATAAAATAATGAGTTATTACAGGTAATTATAGTAATTTCAAGTGTAAAGCTAATTTCTTAAAAGTAAAATAATTTCTTACAAAAGTTTTAACTATGCAGTATACCTATGCCAATTTGTCACAATAGACCTGCATGCATGACAAAAGTCACAGTACAGCCATCTTTTAACAATAGATAAGCCTATACAAATATTGTAACCCGTTTTGAGTGAATAAAGTATCAATCAAATTATTCAAAAAAAAATATGTATTACAATATTGATTTTCGAAAAAAACAACACCCAATTGAAAACAGTTATAAAGAATGGTCTTTACTAAATTGAGAACTGTAGACATTGCTAGCAAGCAAGCAAATTATACAAACACTCGTTTACTTATGCAGCATAGTATTGTATTGAAAGGTATAAAGTTGTACGGACAGGTAAGCAATAAGCACTATATAGAATAGGTTCGTACTGGCCGTGTCAAGCACCGCGATCCACGGCGGACGGCATCGGCAGGTCGGTGCAAGTTCAAACAAGATCGTCGTTCGAGGAAATCATATATTATCTCGTATCCCCTTTGCCTCTGTTCTTTATTATCAAACTGTTATAATTTATTTGTTTTATTTCTTCCACACAAAGAGATTATTAGCCGCCTTTTAGCCTGGCCCGAATTCCATCCCGAAATTAATTCAAACATGGCGCAATATTTAGTTATTTAGATACACCTAATACCTTACACAAATATACACAGATGGGTGTTAAGAATATTTTTTTTAAATGTCACCGTCCGGTTCGGTATCGCAGGTTTAAATTCTATCTTTTTTCAGAGAGTGTCTGCTGTCATTTTGTGATTGATTAGGGACAATAATTTATTATATGAATTCTTGCCTATTTTCATTCGCTAAGATGTAAATACATATTATTGAAGGTATTTCCAGTTTAGAATATCATCGGATATGTCGTATTTATGTTATATCGAATTAGAGCACCCATTATCTTTAACTGATAACGGTTACCTAGGCATAATGTATGTAATTTCTTCTTCGGAGGTCTAAAAATAAAATAAAATACAGAGTTTTAAAAATCAGTAAATACATTGTGTGTTTTTCAGTTTAGTTTGCTTGATACATAAAAAAATTACCTCTTTGTGCAATCTATTTATTCAATGGTGTAAATTCAAACTAAATAATTCAGAATACATAGGTATATTGTGGTTAAAAGTCTAAAACATTTATTTGAAATACTGACTTTAACAAATAACACTTACAATACACGCCGTACACGGGTACAAAATAGTGTTTTTTTTTAAATTAAATACCTACTTACATAGAATTAAGATTAATCTAGAAACCGCATACGAGCATCAAACAGAAGGCGACTAAGCTACTCTTAAATGAGTAGTTTTACGTTTGGACCCATTAGTTTCTTTGTAGACGTCGCTCAGTACGCAACTCCTAATTTGAATTCAACTATGCCGTGTTGTGTCCTTTTAAAGTGTAGAAATACTGCTAGGATCTTAAAGGAACAGGATGGGATCACATTTTATGTGTAATTAGCAAATGAATGTGTAAGTAGCAAATACATTACTTAAAAACTGAATTATTTTTTCATCTGTCAGATTGTCGAAGAAATCAAAATGAATGTTTCGTTAGTATTGCCAAGGTAGTAAATTTTTTACTTGACTTTGCTTATCTAATGAGAGAACTAATGAAAATTGGACCTCGGATCAAACGACTCTGTGGTGGGCATTTGACCGACATTATCTTCAAAACATGATATAAAAATATCCGTTTTATGTAAAATAAAATTTGTTTTATATTTTAAGTTCAAAGTTTATTAATTCAATTACTCTCATTAAATGACCCTTTACTTATCTACACTGTTGTGTCAATCAATATTTTCGCGCGCACAATACAATTTTAGAGAAATTAACAGATTGCTTTTTTTAAAACCTTATATTTGTGTTATGATTTATATTTTTTCCCGTCGAGCAACATTACGCGGAGACTTTACGAATACGCGCGGCGAAAGTGGGTCATAGAAGGGGGATTTTTGGACACAGTGCGATGTATTCAAATAAGATTCTACGCTCCTTCTGGACTATTCTTAATTCTATGCCTACATAGTTACCTGCTACTTAAAATCATTACGATTCTCAATTTAATTTCCGTATATACATCCATAATATAGTAGTCGTATATATTTTAAACGGTTTTAATCAGAAATCAGGATACAAAGGTGGCCAAACGAGTAAACCCGAGGTGCATAATTACCTGTAGATACACGTTACCTTTCCTTTGTCCAAAAACTAGCGAACGAGTGCAGAGTGGCTTGATAAATAATCCCACCTCTGCGAAGTGTAGAAAGCCTCGCATTGTAAAATAACCTCGTTCTCGACTCGCCGGCATTATTTTGCGTATATTCTCGTCTCAGAAAAGAGCTTTGTCATTTGAATACGGTCCCCACGACGCGAGTCAAGGTATTTTACTCTATGTGCCTTACACACTTCTTGATACATTCGTTTATTGAGCTTACTTAGCAGTTGAACTGATGTATTATATTATGATTTGTAGGATTCGGTGTTTGCCAATCAGATTTAATTGGAGAATGTTGAATCGTTTGGTGAGCGCCACGTGGGTGGTTCGACTTCAATATACAACAAATGAAGGTTGTAAAATCCAAAATTTCATTGAGTGTTTATTTTATACCTGTTGAGCGCTCAAAGTTAATTTCCTAAACACAAACAAGAACAACTTCACCGTATCTACAGATCTAAATTATGTACTTAGCTCAGTTGAGTAAGTAAATTATGTAAATTTGTACGAAGAAATGACGTGTACGACGCTTATCGTTTATCGTTTATCGTCAAACGTGCACCCAAAAATGCTACTTTTAACTTCAGTATTATCTTGTTTACTTTACATGAATATCGAATTTTGGAAGTATAACGCCTCAGGGATACTTTTTGTGTTTGTACGGTTTGTAGATACTGAAGACTACTAAGCACTTAGGCACCAATAAAGCAACTGATAACTTCAACTATCAACTTAATTAGCAATGATTATGAAACCCAACGTTATGAAGGTAATAACGTTCGTAAGATGTATCTCAATCATTTGAAACTGCTGCGGCTTCCAGGGCCCCGATTACAATGGGAAGTTAATAGAGTTATCTTCGACTGCCTATAAAGAAAAATCGATATTGTGTACGAAAATGAGTATATTTGCGTAAACATTTAAAGCGGCTTCGTCGGTAACTTATAATTGAACATGTTAAGAAGAAAAAAATGTATGCATATTCTGCTTTTCATACAGAATTAATTTAATTTTAATTTGTAGATAAAGTTGAAGATAAATGTCAACTTCCTTTTGTAATCGGGGCCCTGAACTTGTTGAAATGCTTTATTTTTATTGATTTTATGATAAATTTTCTTTAATTTCTTTAAAACATTAACGTTTTATTTTAAGACGTTTTTGATAAATTACAAAAATATTACATCGAAAAAAAAAATAAATTTTGATGAAGTATTGACAATTCGAATTTTTCATGAGAAAATTGCATAATATGTATGTGTATATGTACAAGCAAAAAATATAAAATACATTCATCATTATTTTTCGCACCTAATGGTGCATAGGCCACTGCACTGGTAAACCAACCACAGTATATCTTGATAAAAAAAATTGTTCAACGAAGGTAGATGATCAGTCTTACTTAGCTTTATGTGTCAGTCCAGTAAAACGATTTTAAAAATAAAAATCTCATGTCGACAATGTCGGGAGCAAAAAGTAAAGTTATATTTATATTTTACATCTTGATTGTTTATTGAATTGTTTTGTATTTATTCGGAGTAACCTCTGATGTATCTTTCCTAATGTTTATTTTTATTTTTATTAAACTTTTTGTACATAATGTTATTTGTACATTGGCGGGCTTATTGCCAAATGGCAATTTCTTCCAACCAACCAATAAAATAAAAGTTTTATTTTTATAATTCAAGTTACAGAACATATTCAATAAAAAAAAAGATTAAAAAGTTAAAAATATATAAAAATAGAAATAAACGTATTTCTTTATAAATTACCTTAAATCAAAACTATTACTAAAGAGGAAAAAGGAGAGGAGGAGAGATAAAGGAAGAGAAAGGAGATGTTTCTTTAGACGTGATTTAAACAGAGATAATGTAGTAACATCTTTGATGGTGGATGGGAGATGATTCCACAGTCGAGCCGCATGGACACTATATGAGTTAGAGAAGAAAGAGGAATTGTGTATGGGTATTAAGAGAGTGCCTTGAGAATGAGAACGAAGAGGTAAACCATGAACTGATAAGCGTTGAAGTTTTTCACACAGGTATATAGGAGCGTTAGGACTATGAAGTACATTAAACAGAAGTGAGAGGGAGTGATAGTCTCTCCGCTGTCTAATTTTGAGCCATTTCAGTTGCCTACGATAATCAGAAATGTGGTCATATTTCCTAAGACCAAAAATGTACCTTATGCATGTATTCTGAAGTTTCTCAAGTTTATCGAGTTGCTCACAGCTTAAATCAGTCATGGAAACATCAGCGTAATCTAGAATGGGTAGTAGTAATGCTTGTACAAGAGTGCATTTAGTACTAATGGGTAAGAATTTTTGCAACCTTCTAAGTGAGGGTCTATCAACAACGGAATTGTTTTGGCACGAGTGTGCCGGATTCATATTCTAAAATGAATTAGTAAAAGTGAAAACATCGTTATCTGTCTATAGTTCTATGATTAATTCGAATCAAATCTCTTCTGTCGTATTGTTGTAGGATCATCAGTCAAAAAGTGACTGAAATACTCAAAATGTACACAATAAAAAATAACTCGCACTCTTAATACAGCGTAATTATCCTAAGGATTGTGAAGTATTTCCGTTTGCGACCAGAAACGTCAAAATACATTCAAATATCAATGGCGGTTACTTCGCTGGAGGTCAATCAAAGCTTTACACAACACTAGCGTAGAATTGCCGGTGTAGATCCGATTAGCAAAAACATAGTAATATTATATTGTACAGGTAGGCACTCGTATATGATGTCACCAACCGACAATCTGCAACGGCTTTATCATTCCATCTAAGCAAAAAAAAGCTGCAATAACCACAATTAAAATGACATTATCCAACTTATTTGTTAGTCATTGGTTAGCTGGCACATATTTAGTGTTACTACGGGTAATTAGAACACATTGTTGCGTGAGAGATTAAAATAATTTAATTGATTACTTTGATATTAAACCATACATTACACGTGTAAATTTGTCTTTCCTTTGTTACTTGTTTTTTTTTTGCACTACAACAGGCCAGGATGCCCAATTACAGTGGTGAATTACATCACAGAACACCCAGACTTGAGAAAAATCACAGTTAATTTTTGTGTCCTCACCGGGAATCGAACCCGGAACCTTCCGTGTGTGAGTCAAGCGTCTTAACCACGACACCACGGAGCCCACCATAATTTTATTGTAATGTAATTATTCGATAATAATCAAAACGTGGTATAAAATCTTTTTTGTTTATTTTTAACAGCTTTCTCCTTCAAATCGATATTTTTATTTTACCGATCATCGATCGGCTATGGATTTTAAAGTTAATTAAAATGACTGCTTTTATTGTGATTATAGTTTTTTTTGTAATAATACACTGATGAATGAATGACTATGTCAGTTATAATGATAATTAAAATAATTTAACTTGCGTTTATATTGTAAATAAATATTCAACTGACCAGTAAACAAGAATTAAAATAAATATTAATAGTAATGATCATTCACATTATTTTTATTTTTTTAATTTTTTATTTTATTTATCACAAAGTATTTTACAAGTATAATACGTTGAATTACATTCCCAGGAGTTACAACAACTCAATATGGGACATAAATAATATTAACATTTAGAAAATAACACATATTGAGAACAACAAAGAAACAATGCAAGTTTAGCACCTTTATAACTAAATATAGCACAACAATATATACGCCAAAAACCTTTTCCTACACAAGCAGAATAAATATATAAAAAAAACGCTTTCAAGAATAAAAAAAAGTAGTGAATCCACTAAGGGAGATAAGGTCATTAACATCACATACCATGCAGATGATGCTGCTGCTGATTATAACTTGACTTTTATTTTATTCACTTAATTTAGTTTCTTTTTTGATGTTTGAATTTTATGTTATTATTTTTTTAAATTCCATAAAACATATTACAACAGACATGAAGAACGAGTTACAGAAGGGAATACAGAAGTTTGGGGATCCTCAGGGCTTAGGACCTGTCATTGGCTGGTTTAAGTGGCCACTTTACACACTGTGTAACATTCACCATTCTGCTTATATTTGAACATCTATGTGCCGTGGTTGGACGGTCAACTGTGAAACTGGCGTCGCGGGTTCGATTCCCGCCAGTTACAAGAAAAATATCCAAGAAAGATTTTTTCTCCATTGGTCTGGGTGTTGTGGTGTATTTTTCATTACCTCCTTCCATATCCCCTCTATCCCACCTTCTGACAAGCCTCAAAATAGAGGCTTAGCGGGTTATTCCTTTTTTAAAAAAAAGAGCAAGAACGGTGTTGAGGGAATAAAGGTGTTCAAATATGGGCAGAATGGTAAATGTTACACAATGTGTAAATTAGCCACTTAAACCAGTCAATGACAGGTCATAAGCCCTGTGGATGACTAGACTTCTATATTCCATTCTGTAAAATGTTCTTCATGTCTGGCGTAATATGTTATTAACAGCTCCCTAGGGGGTTGAATCCAGTCCTTGTCTAAAAAATTTGGACAAACTCAAAACATTGTTAATTCTATAAAAAAATTGTAACTTGAATTCTGTGGACAGTGTATGATTACTGGCCCAGTTATATTTTGTTTTGTGTGTTTATGTACCTAAGTGGTGCTGGAAAAAAATAAAAAATAATACTAATACGTCAGCTTTCTTTGTTAGATCTTGTACATACTCACAATAAAACAACAAATGAATAAATAAAAAAAATTAAGTTTTAAACAAAATTGAAAAATTTTACCTTCATTTCTATCAATGATCAAAACATTTAATAGGTACCTAATATTAATCAGTCTAAAGATGCTAGTTAGATGGTGAGAGTGCTAATTAGTCAATATAATAATTAGTGTTTTAACAAGTCATCAACGGCGGTTTTTAAACGGATTAATATCGGAACGACCGTTGGATTTCATTATATTTCAAATGTTTGTTAAAATTAATAAGGAAACCTGTTTGCACATATTGAGTCATGCTTCTGGGTGTGTCGGAGCTTGTAGCTATGGAAATAAATTGTAGAGATCGGAAATCGTTAAATGCGTCACGATTTGGGGTTGCAAAATGAAAAGACCATTCTTGGAGATCTTCCATTATTTTTAATGTAGATCTGCCATTTAAGACATGGTTTCTGTTTTTTTTGGGAGAAACAACATAATATAAAACATTTAGTCGTCGAGTCAGAAGAAACTAATAAAAAAAAACTAACACGTGGAAAGGTGAATATTACTTTTGTGTGTAAAGTGGCCGCTTAAACCAGCTAATGACAGGCCCAGACTAGACTTTGATATTCCACTCTTATAAATTTTCTTCATCTCTGTTGAAATGTATTGATCAGCTTTCTAGGTGGCGAAATTAATTCCTTGTTTGGACAATCTAAAATATTGTTAATTAAAGAAAAGTCAGAAATCGTCAAAAAATAGATCACGAAAAATGCATAAACATGAAGGAAAAAGTATGGATTTGAAAAATATTTTGTTTAAAAGTTTATAAAGCATGCAAAATATCAATGTGTTGAAAAATCACAAATTTCGTGCAAAATACCAATGCGAAGTTTTCAAATAATTTTGTAATTAAATTGAAATTTCACGTAGCGTTTGGTGTGAAATTTAATGCAAACGATTGCTTTTATTTTATTACTTCGTGTCAATTTTAACACTATTTTACAATTTATTATAGTAATCAAGAACAGCATTTTATTGTTTTTTTTAATAAAATTAACGTATTTTTTTTTTTTATAATAAATCATTTTATTGCTCACATCTACTTTTGCTTTTGTTTTCGAATTTCATATAATTGTTGCAATTCGCTTGCAAATTTTGTTTTTAATTTTTTACATGTATTTATGTAAGGGTAATCTGTAATTTTATTGTTGAAATACATTAAACAAATATTTTCATTACAACTATTTTAATGTCGCCCTTATATCAACATAAAGCCTAATTGCATTTATGTCAATATAGGATAACAACACATCAAAACACATCTAGGACCTTTGCACTAAGGCGTAAGAAGCGGTATTGCAAATGATGTACATATATCGCTACAGAAAGGTGTTTTTATGACAACAATAGCTTTGTTTTCTGTATTCGGGTTTCATCATCACAAAGTAGAATTTATTTGTTTATTTATCGATGACCTCGTAAAACAAGATATATTTTTTAATGGATATGACAAAGTAAAACAATAGGATGTGGACAAAAAAATCTAAGTTATTTTTACCGACGCGTGACGCCACGGTCACTATGCCACTGTAGTTATTTATTCAGAATTTTTGTATCTTGTTCTATAATGCAATGAAACAACAATTCAAATCAACCGTAAAAAGAGAAAAACAATAAAACCTTCCTGCAACATTACTTTTTTTAAACAAATAACCTGATGGATTTACGCGCCCTTGAAGATGTACAAGTTATCTATATTAATGATAGTAATAGGTATATTTTTGCATAAAACAATCAATTTGAATTTGATCTCCGCATTTTTTGCATACGGGACAAATTATAATAAAATATTTTTAATACAAGTAGGTACTTTTAGTATTTATTCCTAATTACTGTCTTTCAGTATCGATAGAAAACTATTTAAGTATTTATAATTAATTCACAAAAAAATCTTAATTCTAGAATGGGCTGCGCCATTTTAAATGGAGATTAACCTAAGGGGACACTGCATATTCATGTTAAAATGCTCTAGTGTTAAGTATATACCTAAATATATTCCCCTGCGTATATACCAGAAATTTTTTAATGAATAAATTGAAAGCAATTATTCATATAAAAGTGAACATTAGACTAATATAATCTTAAACATTTGGATTGGAACAAATTTCAAAAAAAGATACAGATGTTGACATTACACCAATAAAACAAATGAACGAAATAGTAGAGGAAAGGTTGATGTTGATTGCCGTGTTTGAAAATGGGAATTAAGTTGTGACAGTTTTGGGAGCAAACCTAAGTCTGCAACATTGCCACGCATGGGGCATGGGTTGACAACCCGTTTCAGCCAAGTATGTGATTTGAACATCTTCGGTCGCAGCTTTTGGCGATCGCTATATACACAGACAGTAAGTTCACAGGATCTCAGTAACCGGTTTCTTGGGATCCTTCATGTAGTAATGATCCAAGAATGATTCACACGCCGCGGTGGACTAGATGGCGATGAGCAACTTCGCTTCCTTTGCATTGGCCAGTCAACAGTCAACACGCGTGATATGAATAAATAATTTACCGTAGTCGTTCCTAGAACTTAATTCATTCAGAGATGAAAGAATAACACTGCATAATGTATTATCGCCTCGATATTCGTCTTGTGTTTCGTGTCTCGTGTAACCCATGACTGTCTCACTTTTATCGCCGACTTGTGATTTTATTTTATAACACCTACTAGTTCATTCACGTTACTTCATTTTTAAACTGAGCCGTAGCTGCTCAAGTTTTTAGAATTGAAAAAATATAACAATTTCTTCATGGCAAAAGTATTGCTTCGTCGACTACGGATGGATAGAGATAACCATCATCATCACTTTTCCCTTTCCGCACCAAATGGTGCGTAGGGCACCGCATTGGTACAACAATCGCAGTGAATCTTGATAATTTTTGTTACATGAAGGTAAGATGACAAGTCTTAGGTTTCAGGTCCAGGGACTATGAAATATTTTAGTGTGAAAACACCCTTTCGAATAAATATTTCATTTCAACCATGTCGGGAATCAAACCCTAGACCTCTTGCATGGTAGGCAGGCGCGCTGACCTTACACCATGACGCCGACAGTTAATTAGCTCACTCGAATGAGGGGTACGTGGGAGGTACAATGTAATAACTTAAACCAGCTAATGAAAGTTCACCTGTAAACTTCTAGGGATCAATATTCCACTAGAAAATATTTCTCCATCTCTGTCATACGTCAATCTAGAAGTAATGTTTGCTTTCTCCGTAAGTCTCTTCCAATGCAATGGTTCTATGGTCCATTTTTCTTTAATTCATCCCTTTGACACGACTGAAGATCGGATTGATATGGAACTTTTCACACGTGTCATCTCCGCACAAAATGTATCTTTGACTGAAATCGACAAAGACTTTGGTATCAGGTTTTTGGATTGATGCCACACGTCTTTCTTATGGTTATCTGTGACAATATGCCCCCGAGATTGATTGATCGTAGTTTTATTAATGATCTAATTCTGAGATAAAACCAATGACTTCTCAATAACAAAGACGTGACATTTGACCAATGCGATCATTCCATATAGATAACGATCCTTACATTCTTGAGATGTTTTAAAACACTGAAGTATGGATGCTTCATTATTCTGAACAATGCGGGTTAGTGCTATTTAAACTCCTGACGTCACTGCGACCAGTGTACAGTGTATTGTGACGGGTCCCCGTCAGTTAGTTTTCGCCCTCCAAGCCCAGGACCACGATTACAATGGGAATTTAAGGACGCCATACTTTCACCATGACGGTATAGTTGGAGATAAATTCACGCGAGTGATTACGAAGATACACTACCGACCCCCCACCTTCAAGTTTAGAGGTAGGTAGATCGATATGTAATGACAGGGTTAGCAGTTCACGGTACTTATTAAAAGTGACAAAAATTTTGTTCCACCGAGCACTTTTTGCTTAAATTACATTTTTCTAATCGCTCTGAGGTGGCCAGTTTTTTTCTTAAAAGCTTATTTAAAATATAAGTGAAAAATAAGTAAATTTTGAAGTCAAATTAAATGCTGACATAACTGTCAGTTTTGAAAACGAACGGCTAGATGCAGAGATAACGTGGCTAGATTCTGCCCTATCAACATATAAGAGAGCATCTAGCCGTAAAAACGTTGTCCTCAATCTATTTTATTATCTTTCTTGAGTGTATCGAGATGTCAAAATAGCCGGCTTTGTAATACCTCGGTAGATTAATACAAACGAAAGTTAAGCATACCGTCTCCAATCGTCAAAAGATATATAAAATTCATGTTCAAGCGAGCATTTTTTGTTTGAATTGGAATTTATTTGAGTTTATAATCGTTTTGAATTAGCCACTGTTTACAACAGAAGCCTATTTAAAATATAAATGAGAACTATTTTAAATTTTAATTATGTTAGGAACGCGGACTAAATTTTCAGGGTCATTCATTGGTTGGATTCTATCATATGACGTCGAGGTGACAAGTCAGTGGAACATACCGAGGTAGATAGAGATAGTAAAGAAGTTAAGTATACCGTGTCGGTATGTGAGAGCTAATGTTCTCATTAGCTAATGTGTCAATCTTTCTACAGTATCAGTGATAAAGGATCTCGGGGTATTTTTTGTTGAAAAATTATCTTTTGTATATCATGTCAATGAAATTTCAAGCAAAGCACTAAAAATGTTGGGCTTTATTTTGAGAAATACAAAAAATTTCAAGTCCATCCGATCATGGAAAATATTATACTGTTCTCTTGTAAGAAGTAATTTAGATTTTAATTCATCAATATGGTCACCCTGCTATAATATTCATGTTTATAATATAGAAAACATTCAACATAAATTTCTACGATATATAAACTACAAACTTCCAATACAAAATGTAAATTATGACTATTTATTAACACTGCTTAACCTAACAACACTTTCTGAAAGAAGAACTATCAATTATCTCATTGTACTGTATAAAATTGTAAACTCTCTTTTTGACGCACCAAAAATACTTGAATTGATTAATTTTAGATTACCTGCTGTCAACACTAGGAGTACTTTATTGTTTCATTGCTTTAGTACTTCTTCCAACCAACAAAACAATTCATTGATACCGAGACTGCTTAGGTTAGGTAACACTTATGGAACGGCTGCAGACATTCTGTCCAATTCTTTACCATTTTTTAAGTCCACAATATCAAGTTTATTTGTAGCTGCTCGTCAAACTATTATTGACAATTCAATTCCATAAATAAAAATAAAAAACTTACTTGTTTATTTTTATTACCTTATACTTGTTTTTTATTTTTTACTATTACATCAAATTGCATAGTAGTATTGGCAAATACGCATTTCATAGATACATATTTTTATTTCTTATTTTTTCGTGATAATATATGCTTGCTTGTTTATTAATTTAACTTAAAAATGTCTTTCTTGCTTACCGTAACAATTTATTTATTGTTTGCTTTACAGAATTTATTTCATAAGCTTAGATCTTTGCATTTTTTGTTTATATGCATACTGTTTTATCTTGCATACCTTTATTATTATTGTTTTTTTTTTTTTTACATTGTAAAACTTTTTATCATATCCTTTTTAACTGATTTCACTTTTTTTTTTCTGTTTATTCTGTGTTTATTATTTAGTATGTTAGCATGTATTTCATTTTTATTTTTTGTAAATGCCTTTTGGGCGTTAATGAACAAAATAAATAAATAATGCTAAATTTGACGCTCCAAGAGATCTGTTAAGTACCGGTCAAGAAAGTACAGCGCTGCTATTCCAAACGCTCTCGCGGTCGTTGAAAACAATTTTATACCGCCTATTTCGCATGTAAATACACGCTATTAAGGCGTTTTCTGCGGCCGCGAGAGCGTTCATAATACCAGCCCAGGTAGCGTTAATATTTTTAGATGAACGAAAATAATCTACATTTTCCCTAATCTGCGCACCCATTGGTGTTATGAGTATGTCATTTAATTGGTAAATAAATTCCAGCTGATTTTGTTATTGACTACATAATCGGGTTGTGGTCCCATGGCTAGTGTAGCGGACTCACGGATCCAAGGTTCAACCCCCCCTCTATCCCAAATTGATTTCTTTCTCTTATACTGAGTTATTTACAACTTATTGTGAAAATGGCACCAAAATTAAATAAATCATAAGTAAATAAAGTTAAATAATGTAAATCATAAGAACGAATATTAATTTCCTTAAAAAATTAAATATTAAAAAAGCCATTACAAAAACAGATTGGTTTTGTGTTATTTTTTTAATAAAGCCAAGAACAGCTTTATTTTGATTAATAAAGAATATTAATATTCATTTAGATTATATCAAAATACATTAAAATTATTGCTATAACGGGTTGTAGTCCTGTGGTAGGTACGTTTTAGACAGAGGTCCGAGGTTCTAATTCCGCTCCTATAATTTATTTCCTATTTTCTGCGATCATTTTGAGACGAATTTATAATTCCTTGAAAACTTAAATATTTGGGTAAATTCAAAACAACCAGTGAAATTAAAATTACCGAAATTAAATTGAAGTTTAGTTTACAAATCATATTCGAATAAATATTAAATTCCGCCATTATATTAATGGCACCATCAATCAAAACTTTTCAATATTGATTATTACGTACGTATTTTTCAATTATTTATATTACAACAATTATTCACTGTTTGTAATTGTGTTTATTTTAAACGATTCAGATATGATAAAATTATTGTTGATCATTATAACAGCATGAAGCTATATTATAAAGATTGTGTTATTATTTTTAATTACTTAAATTACTCGCTGACTAATTGTTTTGTGAGAAAGTATTATGTACGCACACAAATCAAAATTAAAATATAGTTTACTACGCAATAATACAATTTCGTTGAAGTGCTTCAACGAATGACGAAATTAATGCAGGTCAAAATAAAGCGATATGCGTAATACAATGTGACTCAAAACACAACTTAATTTCCTTAAGACATTGTCTTTAACTCTTAACCCTAGAATCCCCAAATAGACGATCTGCTTCTTACCGATAATCGGTGTATAAAAGTGATTTCAAACATGTTTATCACTCGGTGACTAGTTTATTATATTGTATACATACGAGCCAATATAATTTATTTTAAAAAGCCGCCACTAGGGTAAACATTTTCAATGAAATTTGAAACAAAACGTCAGTTGCACGTATTCTGTCAAAAATGTAATTTAGCTAAAGTTCAAAGGGCGATTTCTTTGTTTTTTTTTGTTAAGATTTGAAGTTATAATTGTTTCCGCAACTTTCCATTGGATCTAGAGGTTCACCGGAGATCTGCAAATTTCCACCTAAAAAGAAGGCGTTCCTCTGTTATTAGTGGCGTCCGCCTACTCCCAACCGAAGGAATGTCTCAATCGAGTATAATTTTTTTTCTTTAAATGCTCTTCTTGATGCTTGGCAATGAGAATCTCGCGATGGGAATCTTCCCCTTAAGGGAAGGCTACCTTTCTTTTTTTCCTTCAATCCGTCAGCGCTTAAAGTCTTCTTGGGTTCACTGGACTACGCAGTTTTTATTAAGCCATGGTAAATTTAATAAAAAAATATTTGTTTTCAATATTGTTGACACCTCTACGTGCTGCTGCGGATATCTTATTCAATCTTCTGAACACATTATGTGATCTTGTCCCTTTCCCCCTCTCTATGATTACCGAATGGAGCATCTCGTTACTATCCGTCTCCCTGTTATAGGTCATGTCGGATATACAGATCTGGTGGCTTCAGAAAATAATTTCAAAGCTTTTAAAAAGTTTTGTAATCATTTCGGCGAATTGATCATGTCCAATCAATTGAATCTCAGTCAGTGAAGAATTCACTTCCGTCTTTTCTCAATCCAATAAAGTATATATTATGTACTTCTGGATTACTTTCTTTCAGCGCAATGATGCTAAGGCTACCAGATTACAGAGAGCTCCTTAGGGCAGCTTTTCTCGTTTGACAACGAGCAAATTTTCCTTGTATGAGGGCACCTTCAAGGAGACTTATGTCCTCAGATGCGGTGTGCGGTATGTGATGGCAAGCTGTTTCCGCAACTTTCGTTATTATATAAAAAGATGTTCATGAGAATCGTTATTTCTTGTTTTCCTTACATTTTTTTAAACCATTTATTGCCCGATGTAGCATATTGTCCATATTATCTAAAATGTGAAATTAAAACAGAAAAAAAAACTTTTTTTCCCATTATTTTACCCAAAAAAAAAAACCAAAAAACACATATAAAAATGTGTTTTTAGTTAGAATTAGAAAAACTGAGCATTGATGATTGATTATATTGTACTATTTTTTATTATAATATGATGAACACAAAATATCAAATAAAACATGTGCTAGTGTAAAAACAAATTAATATATTCATAACATTTTATTAACCCATTGTTTTTTTCATATACACATCCCTTTAATCCAATATAAAGAAAAAAAGATAGCACATTTGGTTAAAATATAATATAACATTTTTAAAATCACCCCCTGTAGATTTTAAATGCTTTTGTGTGAGTTTTGTGAACGCGCCAGCTCTTGTCAATCGATCTATAGTACATTATGACGGTTTTCAAGTGGACATCTGCCCTTCTTTCTACTTTCACAATTGGTTTTGTCACAAGTCATAAATATTATCTTTCTGGCGATGATCGGAATTTGTCGAACGAACGATCTACCTACTTATTTATTATGATACAGCACCTTTGTTACAGCAGACGATGGACTTTACCCTAATACCTGACATTAGAGTTTTTGTTCCTGTTTACCTGCGTATTGTTAGCAGATTGTAAACTCGGTTTGGATTACCTTTTCCAAACGTGACAACAATATAAACAAAGAGGTTTTATGCACCGCTGAAGCTCCTTGGCTATCGGTTATCGCGGGCCCTGTACAAATAATGATCGCTATTATCTATTATACTGACTTATAACTTTTAACGGTTTAATAACTGTAATAAAATCATGATGAAAATAGGTTACTATCTCAATAACCATCAATGTTTAATGTGTGCAGTTCTGTTACATACAGTACACCGAGTGAAAATAGACGGGTCTTAAAAAGGCTCTTCAGAATAGGGAAATATCACATACTACGAATACCGATAAAAATACATGAAATGGATTAAGAATAATTAGTTGTATTTTCGAAATCAATACAGATATTGTGGAGAAATGTTTTCATACATGAATTTAAAAAATAACATAAAAAATCCGTCGCTAGAAAAACGCAACATGTTTGGCCTTGAAAGTAGTGACGTCAAGATTCGTGATATTCTTCTGCACAAATTTCAATGGCAGGAACAAATCAATATAAATCGTGACGTATAAGGGGCGCAACCAATGGAATGACCGTTGTTGCGGGAATTCAAAATTACAATATTAAACATTTTTTATGCTTCTAATAATTTGCAAAAAAAACATTTATTACAGTATTTCACAGACCTTTATCACTTTTAAATATTAAAAAAACCTGATATTTCCTTATTAGCGTTCTGTATTGTATATTTTTGATTTTGAAATAATTAAAAATGCATATATTTTAAGAATAATGCGATTAATAAATAAAAAAAGCAGAACAGTCTTTAAAAACATTTGCAAGTAATTTTTCGAATATAATTAATTTACTTTGTTTAATTTGTTATGTTCGACTCTGGAAGTTTTAACGTGTTATACATTCGAATGTTTTGATTTAAATGAGTAGAACTGTCAGTTAATTTAAATAATTCTAAAAAATACCGGCAATTCATATATCGTAGGCATACAAGATAAATTGACCAAGTGACAAAATCAATAATGTTCGGGGAGCCATTTTAGTGTTTTTCTAGAGCTCAATTGCTTCTCAAAGATCATAGTTTTCAATGAGGTGGTTGGTAATTTTACATTATATGAACGGTACTTTCAACTTTAATGTAAAGTATAAACATATTTAAAAAACATTATCACTTTTATAAAATAAAAAAATTAAAAAACTTAGTCAATTTTACCTGTAAAATTTGTCATGAAATTTGGCAGATAATCAATTTTGTTTCGTTCATTGAGGGAGGTAGTATTTTATTTTATTTTATAACTATAAATTATGTTTTTTGGATTTTTTATTACAATAATCCATTTTTTTTTATTTTTGAAGGTTCAATAAACACAGAAATACAAAATAAATGGAAAAGAACAAACGATGAAGAAGTGTCACGTAATAATCTAAAGAATACATTTTATTAATGATTTTTTATAAAAAACCATATCTGTCAAATACAAAACGTATTCTAACTTACTAACTACTGACTACTAACTCTAACTAACTCTTCACTGGTGACATCACCTACAAGTAAAATTGACTAACTGTTACTTGGTCAATTCTTTGGATCTTAAATTTACTAATAAACGTGACTATGTGTGTTGGTCAGTTTTACTTGTCAAAAATCTGTGAGCTTCTATCAAATGGCCACATATTTTACAAATTAAATTCTTTTTAGAATGTCGGATTGACTTGGCATTTTTACCAGTCAAGCATTATGCTAATAAGATGTCAAAAAGTCAATAATCTCAATTTGGTCATTTTTGCAAATGGTCACTTTTACTTGTATAACCACTATATTTGTACTTTATTACTTATTTGTACTTTGCGGGTGATATAAGATACTAAATTATGAGTTAAAGTAGCTTGTCAAAAAAAAAACGAATTTTCACCAAACAATACTTTTTTAGAGACTACAGATTTCAATAAACTTTAGCGTCTATGTAATGTACATAAGTCAGTATTATGTGTAATTTCATTAAAGCGAACAACAGTTTATCTGCTAGGCAAAAATTCGTTTTGCACTCTTGATAAAAGGTCCAAACCAATGCGTTGGGATCTAAAAATGTATAATCTAGGTCTTTTAGTATAATATTATCTTCTTCGTAGCCTTTTTTGGAATTATGAACCTTAAATTATTTTGATAAGTGATAATTACCAATGCCAATCTTTCACAATAATCTTCCGCTAGTAAATTTAATTAAAGTTTGTGGATTTGAAACTGAGCTATGTAAGTGGGTCGAAGGTTAGATTGATGGCCTTATGAGTAGTGAGCGTAATGAATAATTGACCCAATAGCGCTGTCCAGCTTTTATTGCAGGAGCAAGAGTCAATTGGACGAGAACAGGATGTCAGTTAGTCACCGGCCTAAGTCTAAGTCACTAGGGCAGAGCGACCCTAAGGGACTTACTGGCAGATAATATTTATGGATTGCCCCCGGAAAGGTCCGCAGACGAAATCCCACCGAGTTCAACACTTATAACATACAAATGAACGTAGTTATGCAGAAAGCAGCCAGTCCACAATTTTTGAAAAATGCGATATTGATTTTATCGGGTGCAGTAAGGTTGATTTTATGTTCTGCTAAAAACAGCCAGACCGCTTTCATACAAAAAAAACTGTATTAATCACCTTCGGAAAAAGGTATCGATCACAAAAACGGCATTTCTCAATTTGCAGAAAACACCCACAAAATTAGAAAAATCTTAAAGTACTTTAAAAATATTTTAAACTGGTTAAATACATAATAAGATTTTTGTTTGTAACATATAAAAAAAAACTAATGTATTCATTGTTTATTGTTTGTTAAAGTCCAAAACATTCCAACTATTGTGTAATTCACTCTTTTCACAAAATGGCTATTATCTCAGTTTCACTTTTCTATGGATGGCTGCTTTCTGTTATTAATATTTAATACCAAGAACCAGAATCCAGAAAATAAAATCCGTTTTCTAAATATTTATTTATTTGTTATAAACACATGGGAACAAATTAATATGTAAGTGATGTAATTGTAGACGAAGAATTAAAACTTGAAAAAAACTGTAGTAAACACAATACGAGAATATCAGAAAAATATACACAATCTTTTAAAACGAGAAAAGGACAATCGAGACTAATAAACCATGGACTGAAATTATACAATAAACTAACAGACAAAACTAAACAAAAGACTCAGACAACCTTTACAAAAGATGTTAAAAATATTATTATTAGCAGTAGAATGTGAATTTTAAAAGTGAAAATATTTTGTTAAATGCATGTAACCCGTAAGGGTTTATCAATGAAATTTAAATATAAAAAAAAAATTAAAAAAATATATAAAACACAAAAATAAATGTGTCTTCATCGGTATGTCCGGTGCTAATGACACTCATATTGGTCATACAGTGTGTTCATTAAACCCTGTCACATCCGAAACCACGATGATCAGTATGAGCAAGAAGACATATTGGCCCATTAAAATATTTTTTTAGAACGAATAAAATTTAAAAAAATAAAATATCAAAAAAAGCAAATGGTTGCTTACTTCTGCAAGGGAGAAACGAGGAGGGGGAGGGGGGAATCTGATACTGCACCGCACTCCCCTCACTTCTCCCCTGCAGAAGTAAGCAATCATTTGTTTTTTTAATATTTTACTTTAAAAAATTTTCTTTGTTCTAAATTTTTTTTAAATATCCTAATATGTCTTCTTGCCCATACTGATCATTGTGGTTCGGGTGTGACAGGGTTTAAAGAACACCCTGTATACTAGCTTGGTATTAATTTTAATAAGACGTGCTGGGGTATAAATTTATTGCACAGGGCCCCTGAGATTATTAAAAAAAATAGTGCTATTTAAATTATCCAATTAAAATAACAATAATGACTATATTGATGTATATTTTGTACTGTGGGTACAGAAAAAAAAATTGAATGTATGAAAAAATGAGTATATGGACGAAAATACCAATATAATAGAAAAATATAACCTTGACATAGGAAAATTGAAAAAAAACGTATTTTAAAAATGTAGGTATTATTAATAATCGAGTAGAAAAATTTCACTTAAAAAAACGAAGTGCCGCCTTATCAACGCGAGCATCAACGAGACATCTTCCCAAAATACAAATTAACAAAATCTAGAAATCATGCTCGCGCCAAAAATTAATATCGGGTTGTTTGAATTTGTCAGGAACGAGGAGATTCTAAGGAAAACGCAACAGTCTTTGATAAACGTAAATGTGAAAATACGTCACTGGAAGTGGCTGGATCACATACTGCAAATGCCGTCTGAAGTGATTAACCTTACCTCTAAAGCTAGGATTTCCTAGGAAACCACTCTCTAGTCACCGTTACGATGGCTGTCCACCGCATCACCGTTCACTACGGCCGTTAAGATGGGCACCGCTGTCCTAGGAAACCCTAGCTTAACCAGCCCTTGGCCCGCAGGCGTCACGGAAGGCCGTCGATGATTGTCCACCGACCAGGAGAACTGCGGGACGCAAAATTGCCTGAGACTAAGCAAAGGAGCTGGAGCACCACAAGGTTAAATAAGTGGCAGAAATAAGAAGTGTTTTTCTAATGCGTAAATTAACGTAGGCATTACCTTTTCATTTCTATCATGTCCAACCAATTAAATGCCAGTAAGTGAAGAATTCGCTTTCCTCCTTTTCTCAATCCAATGGAATAAATTATGTCCTTCTGGATTGTCTTCTTTCAAGACAAAGATGCCAAAGCTACCAGATTACAGAGAGCTATTTCGGGAAGTTTTTCTCGTTTAATTTTCCCTTGCATTTGGTTCCGCCAAGGAGACATTAGACCTCCGATACGGCGTGCGGTATACTTGTATGGTGGGAGGGTTACCTTTTTAAATTAAATTTTAAAGTCGTGTCTTTCATAAAGTGAAACCACGAATATAAATAGGTGCCTTTTAGTGATTTTATTGTTATCAAAGTAAATTGATTATTTAATACAGAAACGTAATGTCGTCGTGACGATTTCACTTCAACTGATACATGCGACATACAAAACACGAAATGCGTTATTTCATCATATTTGGGTGTACATGATATTACCCTTATGAATTTCAAGTAAAATTATTACTTTTACATGTTTAAACTTTTGATTATTGTGATCGGTAAGAAACTAAGTCCCCCACTATTCGATACGTGGACAATAAAGAAATATATACATATTTTTTTACAATTTTAAATTTTGTGTTCATTTGTAGACATTTGTGTATACGCTAAGCTGTTTAATTTTTTTTCAAAGGTCCTTCGGACAAAAATAATTATAATTTTGTGTCTTTTACCTTTACTGTTTTTGTATAAATACATTCAATCTTATTATAAAATTGACATTAGTATCGAAGATGTGGTGAAACCGGTGATTGATTATTCTGAATTTGTGGATTTATTAAATATCATTCATATTTTGTTTCTATTATAAATTATTACTACACAATAAATATTCATTTTTATAAAAATGCTAACAAACTTGAATGACAAAGTACTCCATTTAAAAAAAGGATGAACATTTTTATTTGCTTAACAGTATTATAATTACCTGTCGTTGACAAATCAAAGGCCCTCTGAGTGCATAGCCTGCCATATTCATAAAGCAAGTTTTTCGTACATAAGTTCCCAAGGCGCCATGATACTTCTCATCAGTATTCTGTCCCCGGTTCGATCCCCGACTTGTGCCCGTCGCTCATTAACACCAATCTCACAATGGTGATAAGATGGACAAAGGACAAAAGGAGGATATGGCACATGGCACACGACAAAGAAGACAGGACTCTAAAATGTAATGGAATATAAATAATAATATTATATCAAATAACAAAACAGTATAAACAATAGATATAGTCACGGAAACGGTCGAGTCGTGCAGTATCCGAAAAATTCAAATTACTTAATAATAACAATATTTTAAGTGTGTACAATTTTTGTTGTTGTTTCAATGAAAGCATGAAGGAAGACAAATTAATAATTATTACCGAAAAACTAAATACCTCGGTAATTGTTAGCTCACCTAAGGATTTTAGGTAAAGGCGAGTATAGGCCGTAATTAGTTCTATGGTTTTCTGTGAGAAAAAAATGAATTATTTGACGAAAATAATACGAAAAATGGATGTAGTAATTAAACAGTGTCTGTTTTTTTCATTTGGTTAATTTGTACTTGTGAAATAATATTTTATTTGTCTTTTAAAATACGTTCTCACAGGCTATTATTAGATCTACGGCAACAGCCTTGGGCATCCCATCAAAGCTCCTTTCAGCAACTTTTTATAAAGTCCGGCACATCCTATTTGGTCCATATTCTGGGTATTCAACACTTTGGTAATGTTTATTTAACAACGTTTTCTGGTTGACTACGGGTAATGACCAACATCACATTTACCTACTCCTCCTCAGAGGCGAGTCTATGTATCTCCTTAATCAATCTTCATCACCACATCACGTTTCTGTCTAACATGTACAATACGAGCTTATCGTATTTTATTTCTCACCTTTATTTACCCCTAATCGAGCAAAGGGCAATGCACGATAAACCAACTTCGGCGTTTATCGATTGGTTCGGCTTCTATCGAGTTCTAAGAGCGAGTTGCATCGCAAGAGTTTCATCGATATACCTACGTTTTCGTCAGAATTTATATGCTTATTTCTTCTTGTAGAATTTTCGTATTATTATCGTTTTTTAATTAAAAATAATGTTCAACAATGTTTTAAGTATGCCCGACTGCTTGCGGACTGGCTGGATTTTCTCCCTAGGGAGTTGTTCATATTTAAATTTGTTGCAACAGAGAGGGAAAACATTTTTGAGAAGGGAATATGGCTGTCATTGCTGGTTTAACGTAGATAGAATGGAGAATGTTGCACAGTGTGTAAATTGGTCACTTAAACTAGCCAATGACAGGTCATAAGCCCTGTAAATGCCTAGACTCCCATAACCCCTTCTCAAAAATGTTTTCCCTCACTGTTTCAACAAATTAAAAAATAATGTTCCCTAACTGGGTTGTGCCGAGGGAAATAGTTCATATTATTTGAAAACTGCCTTAAATACATATTAAACAAAATTTTACTTAACGTTTATCGTACAAAAACAAATTTATATGAACACTTTTTTATCTATGTGACTTGATCCACTCATCCGTGCGCATGCCACCTCCATTATCCACTTCTAGATAACAATTTTATAGTCAGAGTACTTTCTACAATGTAAATGGGTATAAATAAATACAGTCAATTTATGCAATAAATTTTGCCAATTTTTATGAAAACGTAACTATTATTTGATCATCATTATTACAGCCCCTATACGCAACAGATGGTGCATATCGCGCCACATTGGAACACCAAATGCATCGTATCTCGAACATGTGTTACGCGAAATATGTAACTTTTTTCAATGACAGGACTAAAAAAAGCTAAGGAATCATTATTTATGAATATTACTAGTATAAAATAATAATAATAAACGTTGACATTGTCGGCACTGGAATTGAAATTATTATTTTTTTGTTTATTTTTAAGGACGTACTTATTTCAGCTAGAGGCAAATAAATAAAACAAATTTTGAATAGAAATTATGTTGGAAATTTATGAAGCAACTGCATTAAACAATACATGTACTTGAAAATTACAAAACATCGATCATTGTGCATATTATAATTTCAAAATGTTTAAAAGAATGCACAAAAACTTTTATTCCGTGATACAAAAGAGGCTTTTTTAAATATCAAAATACCTACTGTACTTCATAAAAATATGCATTGTATATCAAAATGATCGAGTTTCAAATAATGGACGTATTCTCTTCAATTTCATTGAGTTTAGACATTAACATTTTGAATAAACTAGGTATCACCAACGGCTGTAGATTCTAAAACTATTCAGACGCTTTTTTCGAGGATTTCTGCCATTATTCACTATTCACTACCCCTTTAGGAAAGGATTTTATGTTTAAGGGATGTAATGTAAGAGGATATGAAGTGCTCGCTGTACTATAAGGGTATCAGAACTCAGGACCACCCCTTGACGACAAAAAACTTTAATTTCAATTTCGTTTCCTCCCCTTGCTGTTTGATGCTTGGAATCTAAAATATCAATAAACATTATAATTTCAGATATAAATTTGTTGCAACAGAAAGGGAAAACATTTTCGAGAAGAGAATATGGAAGTCTATGCATTTGTAGGGCTTATGACCTCAAGAAAACCCAGCCTGTCTGAAAACATTTAAACATACTCAAAAAAATATTGAATTACAATTTCTGTTAAAATAAAAATAAAACACCTCTTTTATTAACCATTTATTTAAACTTCATTACCGACTGGTTCTAAAGCTACACAAGCTTCCTTATCAAGGTTAAATTAAGTAATGAATATTATCATGTTTTATGATTTTAACAGTGTCTACAAAATATTAAATCTAAACATATGGAGAGTCAAGTCTTTGTGTTATTCTATTATTCTTAGAGGTGGGGGTCAGTGCTATTCAAGCTCCTGACGTCACTGCGACCTGTGAAGATCTATTGTGACGGGTCCCCGCGAATAGTTCTCGCCCTCTAAGAGTCTATAGAGAGCCTGGCTACTGCCTGGAAGGCGAGAGTTAACATTTTGCTAAATCTCCCCCTCCAAGCCCAAGTCTATAAAGAGCCTGGCTACTGCCTGGAAGGCGAGAGTTAACATTTTGCTAAATCTCCCCCTTTAAGCCCAGATCCGTAAAGTATCGGGCTATTAGGTAGGGGCCAAGCTCTTTAATATTCTCAGGTTAAACCGAGAATGAGGCTCCTTTTATGATATAAAGCATCACACTCACATAGAATGTGTATAGGTGTTTCCTCATCTGCACTGCAGAACCTACATCTAGAAGTTTCGGAAAGGTTCATTCTAACAAGGTGTTTGTTTAATCTGCAGTGCCCTGGGCGGGCTCTAGTGATAACCCTCACTTGATTTCGGCTGAGCTTTATTAGGAGCTTTTATAAGTCTTTGTGTTATGTAGTATTTTGTTTTTGTGAAGGTGTAGGGTGAGGAATGCGAAGGGTTGAAATTAGATCATTTGTATCTGTATTTCTAAAATAAGACAGGAGAGCATTGCAAAAAATTACATTGGTATCGATAGATATTATTATTTTATCTGTGCGACGTCGGATAAATTTTCCACAATGGTTTAAAATACGCATATTTTGAATAAAGAAATGACGTTTTGTGCCCATGGGACAAACGGCACTTGAAAGTATATTCCTCCACACACCCGAAATCTTTTTAAAGACCGTATATCTTCCTATCGGTTTCACTCATAAAAAAAACAATGTTTTTTTTTTCAATAAACGAGTTACTCTTTTAAAAATCTCAATTTTATAAATCGCGATTTTAGTTGAATTTGACTCTACTACTTTCATTGTGGGTTTGGCAAATTATATGGAGAGTCTTCGTCGGATATTGTCATTCATTCTCATGACCATATTGCAAAAACGAATGGTAGCAAAAACTGTATTTACTTGTATCACAATAGCCTATGTCCATTATAGTAATTTTATAAATTGAATAACGTCAGATTATACTATTCACTATTTTGACCGCAGACGACATGTATTACGTTACCGCGCTATACTTGTACGCGATGTTTCATAGCACAATGGGTGGGCACGTTGTGTGACGTCAAAGCGACGTGACGCCAACTGCGAGCCATTTAGTATTACTTGTTTATAAACCAGAAAATTATGAATGAAAACTGTTTTTTCATATAGTCAAATAATTAGAATCTTAAAAATCCGCTCTAAACCTTTAATACATTTTTAACGACATTTCCGATTCGTAAAAAATACCCATTTGTGAATTGACTTATTTTTAAATCATTAAATAATAATTATCAGTTATAAGATACCTGTAAGAGTATGAAGCGGCTTATTTGTCAAAAGTTTTTATTTGTTATTTTTTATGTGTTACGCATTTTTTTCTTTTTTATATTATTTTATATACTTGCAAAACACAAAAGCCAGACTCTTTTTTGGCAAATTCTACCTTTAGTGTTCTATTTTTTATTTATTTTATGTATTGTTTTCATGCCAATAAAGGTTTACCAATCAAAAATAATCAAACATGTGCAAATTTTAATTTAAGAGTGACTTGTGAAAATTTGAGTGAATATTTAATTACAATAAATGCCCACCTAAAATATTATAATATACATACACATCTAATTAAATCTTTCCGCTTTATGAACCCATCCGCGTTACGAGGGGTTTATTGAGGGTTGCATTACTGTTTCTAGTTGACTTTACGGACCATAAAAATAATCTCTGTATGAACTCTTTCAAGATGTGATTTTAAAATGTCGTTAAAACATTTAGGTGACAAAAACGCGACTTATTAAAGTTACTTCGAGTCGATGAAATAAATAAGGCAATCAAGAAGAGTCCCACCTGCCGCAAATTGGCAAACCAAACGGTTAGTTCTAGTAGGTACCAACTTAATTAATTCAACGATCAAATGTTTTATAATTTAAACCATAATCAATATCATGTTGTTTTTTTAATTAATGATTTGTTCGAATTCGTAAACTAACTTAAAAACGTAATATTATTTCATATTTATAAACGTCATTTTATTCGTACACAAAATCTAATATATTGCATGTTTATCTAGTACCTACCGGCCCCTTAAATGTGCTTAACGGCTATAAATTGATTATGATGAAGGAACAATCAGCAATCAGCACAGGACTTCATTGTTATATCCGTTTGACGTTTCGCATAATAGGTTATAAGCATTATGAAAAAAGGCAAGAAACTTAATAAACAGTGAATAATTAGCTCTTCTGAACATTTCTCAGTCAATAATCAGTATCTTTGTGTTTGTAGATGAATGGTTGCGTTTATCCTTTCTGCATTATATACGTACATCATCTCTTCACGCTTCCTTCCCCGACCTTAGTAAATAACCATTCCACCCTCGCGTCCGCGTCCCTCGCACGTGAAGGGAAGTGAGAATGCAGCGAGAGGCACGCGACAAGCTGTGGATAGGATGTCTGTGTCTGTGTCTGCACTTGAGACTGCACAATACAGAATATACCCCTATCTTTATGTATATAATTCCTCTGTACGTGTGATGTCACCGAACTCCTCCTAAACGGCTTAATCGATTTACATGCGGTTTTCAGATAAATATAGATCTTTGCTCTGCGCGTGTTCGTAGATATTAAAATCTTCTATCTAATGTGTAAAAATAAGTTAGGAGCATAAATGTTTTATTCATCGATCTACCAGGGTTGCATTCGAGGAGAATGCGTTTACAAAAAAAATGGAAAGATGTTGTTTTTTTGTGCAATAAAAAAGTTTGTTTTTGAATGTTTATAAACAACATTTGCTTTTTATGGATTTCAATCAGATTCTTTTCTTAAATTCCTTATAATTTCTTCCCAATTATTATCTTTTCACTGGATGTTAAATAATATTAAATTCAATATATTTTTGCAAATCGTATCCCTACATAAGTACACCACTCTGTTGGTAAAAAGACCGTAGTTTGACGTTTGTAAAAAGAATTTGAAAAAATATTTATTTTATGTTTTGGAATTCAACCATAAACAAGTACCTACTTAAATTCAATATTGGAATATTATCAATTTTTAATTTTTGAATTTAATCACAAACAATTATCTAGGTAACTACTTATCAATGAAAAGTATTTTTCCAAGCTAATAGCAGGCAAGTTAACGTTCGGGCAGGACAACGTCTGTCGGGTCCGCTAGTTACCTATAAATATTAGGCTACTAACAAAAATCTAACTAAAGCCATCCATTATATATTATAATCATCATACTACACTAGACTTATAAATATACATAAATACGTAGTGTTTAAAACTGTCTTAACATTTTGCCATTTCTCTCTCTATATTAAGCCTTATTTGTATATTCTATCATGTAAAAAAGAAGTATATTCTTAACTGTCCTCGGCACGGGTAACCCCAGTGAGGTCACATTGTTTTTATTATTTATTGTTGTTTATAATGTAAAAAAATAAATAAATATACTCGTTCAACTTACAACACGAATCATCTCACACTCGTACATTATAACACTTTGCAATATCTAGCTTCAAGATTTATTCTGATGTAAGTACTAGTTTATACAGTTACTGTAAGTACAGCGCCTATCAAATTTCCACGATATCAGCTTTCGGGCCTCGTGTAACCGGCCCACCAGGCCTCGTTTTATTGGCCCTACGGGCCTCAATTGATCAACCCTTCGGCCCTCACGATTTATTTTTTATTGTTCAGAGCAATCTAAATGTAATAAATAAGAACCCGTCACTCAAAATAATGCTACCAAAACCATACAAAAAACAGACATATTAAATATCTATGAAAAAAGTTCGGTTAGTAAGCGATTGAAGTTGAATAGTGAAGAGTCTGTAATTTAAAATAATAACAGTCGACTGTTGGTGACTGTTACGTGCTAGTAAATTCGGCTCATTGGGTCTCATCTGATCGGCCCTACAGGCCTTAATCAATTTGTCTTCTTGGCCTTATTAAATCGGGCCTACGGGACTCGGTTGACCGGCTTAAGGGTATCTGTTAATTAGGATCTCGGATGCGCTATATAAATTAGCCGTAATAATAATGGATTCGGTGAACGCGCATTTGTGACCACAGGCCCTATGGCATGAAACGCTGTTTCGGCAGAAGGGCGAAACTGTGAGAGTGAAGTGATGTTTCGGAAAAAACTCAAAACCCATCTGTCCTCTAAATCATTTGAGTAAATCAGTAGCATGCGACGGCAAAATGAACTGTTTTACTTAAATTTTAAGCAAAAAATCAATCAATCAATCCGCGTAAAGCGCCATTGAGAAAATATCGCCATATAAGTTGTTCATAATCATAATGGTATCGTTGTTGCGCCGGCAATATCCATTAAGTGACATTAAAAAAAAAATGGAGACAATTTAAACAATGTTGTTTACAATATTTTGAGTTTGTCCAAATTTTTGTAGATAAGGACTGGATTCAACTCCCTGGGGAGCTGTTTATATTAACATATTACAACAAAGATGAAGAACATTTAAGAAAAGGTAATATAGAAGTCTAGGCATCTACAGGGCTTATGACCTGTCAATGGCTGGTTTAAGTGGCCACTTTACACACTGTGTAACATTCACCATTCTGCCTATATTTGAACATCTATATTCCTAAAGGTTTCAGCTCTTTAACTTCACAAACATCAACAGATGAAAGAATTGAAGGAATATAGATGTTCAAATATAGGCAGAATGGTGAATGTTACATAGTGTGTAAAGTGGCCACTTAAACCAGCCATTGACAGGTCATAAGCCCTGTAGATGCCTAGACTTCTATATTACCTTTTCTTAAATGTTCTTCATCTCTGTTGTAAAATGTTAATGTTGTTTAGTTTTCTTACTGTTTCCTTTTTGTGCCGTTGCATCATATACGCTCAATGTACCTATTACTAGGTATTATTTTTTTGTTGTAAACTTTTAAAAATAATTTTTAAGTTGCTAGAATTGCACGCGTCCATGCTGTTTGTAGCTGCAAGACTTTTGGTGATATCAACTTATGTACATATTATGTAAATTAATTTAACATAAAATTATTTCTAACTTCAACTTCAGATGTCAACAGGGTCTAGATTTTCAACCGCCAATGTGCTCTGTAGCTGCAGGACATGTAATATAGTTTTTATTTGTAAACTATTGTTTATTGATTAAAACTCTTCTCAGTCATTTTTTTTTGTTTGTCGTGAAAATTTTCTAAACGTCCGTGCGCTTTGTAGCTGAAAAACATGTTGTAACCTAGCTCCTATAAAATGTTCAAAAGTTAACATAATCGGAAATGAGAAACTAGGATCCCAAACGTCTACGGGCTCTGCAGTAGCAAGACGTATTGGGATGTTTACTGTACAGCGCCCTTGGGGTGGATTTTCTCATGAATGGCGCTATCTCAATTATACTAACTAACTAACTAACTAACCATCACGCCATTTCCCCGGAGGGGTAGGCAGAGAGGATAGAACGCCACACCACTCTGTCCTGGCACACTTCCTTTGCTTCCTTCACATTCATACATCTTCTCATGCACGCACGTCGATTATTCCGACTTTTCTAAATAAAATTAAAATAAATATACCTTTCGTTAATTGATTTTTTTTCATATTTTTTTGTCGATAACAAAAGTAAAAATACTTAATTTTATTGTGAACAAATATTTAAGTTTATTTTGTTGAAAGTTTGGTAATCTTAAATATAAATAAAAAACACTTTTAAAAAATAAAAATCACTTAACGGCAAGCGCAACGATTGTATGTAATAATAAAAAAAATACTAATTATAGGTACCGGGCACACATTGAAAAATAAAATATATATCACGAGCATAAAATAGAATATGCAATGTTCGTAAAACATTTAAATTTATTGCAACAGGGAGGAAAAACATTTTTGAGAAGGGAATTTTCAATGGGAATTCCTTATGGAAGTCTAGGCATTTACAGGGCTTATGACCTATCATTGGCTGGTTTAAGTGGCCGATTTACACACTGTGTAACATTCATGTTTTCCTTCTTTGTTGCAACTTATTTAGATCTAAATATCTCCCTAGGGAGGAACGCCAGCCTGCCTACAAACATTTGGACATACTCAAAACATTGATCGTAAAACATTTTTATTTTCTGGAAAAGGCGTTTTATATTGACAAACTGAATGCAAATAAAAGCATTACATTTTTTTTGCAGGTAAACCCCAAAAATACTTTCATAACCTAAAATATAAAGTATTGATTTATTTAAAACTTCAAGTACAAAGAATAAGTACTTTGGCTGACTTATTGCTAAAAGCAAGATCTTCCAGCCAACCAAAAAACAGACTGGTCAAAAGAAGAGATTGGTCAAAATTTTGTACTAAAAACCATAAATATATATCAAAAGATACATACATAAGTTAAAATAAAAATAAACAAATAATATATGATAATGTTTTAGGCGTTTCTCTAAGGTGGCTAGAGAAGGTGCATTTTTTTGAAGAGGTAACTCATTCCAAAGTCTAGCAGCTTGGACGAAAAAGGAATAGCTGAAAAATGATGTGCCATGTCGAGGAATGGAAAGTGTTCTCTCCTGAGAAGTATTCACTGTCCAATTAATTTTTACTGAGAATTTCACGATCATTCAAAGGTATTATAATAAAATATTGATGTGCATAATATACTCGTGCATTATTCATTGCACAAATCTATAAAAACAAACTTCCACAAATATGACCATTAGGTATTATGAACTCGGGTCTACAATGCCTTAATATTGGTGTTGGCGAACTTACTTTAAGTGTGTTTTATTCTCTGTCACGTGCACACCAATACACACAACACTTCACATTCCTATGTCGGTCGGGTGGTCGGGTGTGTTTGGATCTTCACTTCTCCAGCTGCTGTTCGTACGAAGGGGATGTATAGCTTGACATTGCAGATGTTGGCTAGGTCGGCATTGCATTGTCTCGTGCGGTAGGCGTTCTGTTTCCTGCCCTTATTCCATGCTGCAGCCATTTGTGAGTTCGTTTCGTGGATTAAAAGTTTGAGTAAGAATAACAATAATAGCCAATTCATGTAGTTTCCAGCACGTTTCCAGTCGTTTTATGATACACCACCTCAAGAGCGCTTTTCAAAGTTCTTATTTATTTAAAGAACATTGTAATTATTCTACAACTTTTTTCAACGTTGACAATTTAACTTATAATCAAATTTATAATATTTACATTAGAAAACCCCTAATTAAAACGTACAAAAAATGGGGCTTATGAGATCATGGGAATATGTACATTAAAAAACAGGTCGTAGATCTCATTAATATTTTACGTAGATACCTACAGGAAAAGTTAAAAAAAACATAGGAAAATTTATGAGATTACTTATAGTAATAGTAAACACACAACAATAATTCAAATATAATAAAAAACAAAACCATTCAACATAGAATTAGGTCGCGATTACAAACGTTATCTTCATCGGTACATATTCTTGACAGTATAAAAAATCATTATACAGGGTGCTCTTTAAACCCTGTTACATCCGAAACCACGATGATCAGTATGAGCAAGAAGACATAAAATAATCATGTAGTATATAGTATGAAATTATAGAATAATTAAAACTAAAAAAATTAGTGAACATATAATACAAAAAACAAAAAAGTAAAAATGAAACATAACATCTCTAAATAAAAGATAACAATAACCATGAGAAAATTTTATGTTCTTAATATAAATATAACACTGTAAAATTGAGAATAACTTGATAATATTCTTTTTTTAAATACAACATTAGTACTCAAAAAATTATAAGTTTTTTGAGCAATAAATAAAAAAAAAAAAAAACTTAAATTAACTAAATAATACCTTTATTTGGTTAAATCATCATCAGTTGGTTGGAAGAAGTTATGCGAATAGTTATGCAAATATAAGGATAAATCCACCAATGTGCCATTAAAATTATGTCTAACATGCTAAAATAAAGAAATAAAAAATCACGCATTCCAGGAAACAAAGTTAAATTTAATAATATATTTTATATTTTTAATAATATATTTACTATCTCAAATAAAATATAATGGGCTGTGGATAATCGGTTATTTGGACGATTCGCCCCTGATGTCTACCCCCTGATAGGCCTACATTCTTCGCAGACTGAGACTCTGTAAATAATGGCTAATAGCAGATGTTCAAATACTTTGTATTCCACCCCCTTTGTATATCACTAACACTTTCAATATGAATTGATCTAAGTAGAACCTATTTTTAAATGCGACATCATTTTGTGATAGAAAATAAATTTAAAAGCTGCGTAAAAATAATAAATAAAACAAATATAATACCATGTCATTTATTCTGGATAATTAATGAAGCGCATTTTTGTGAAAATCACCTCAAGGGCGCCGTACAATAAGTACCACAACACACCTTGCAGCTACAGAGCGCATTGGCGGCTGAGATTCTGATTATTATTATTATTATAGATAACTTATATAGCGCCATTTTCGTAATAAATACCTCAAGGGCGCTTTACAAAGTGATTATATAAAGATATAAATTTAATTTTAACTTTTTAATTTAGGAAAAATAATATAGGTACTTTGTCATCACATGCTAAGAATTAATTCAAATGATTTAGAGAACAAGTGGGTTTTAAGTTTCTTCCGAAACATCACTTCACTCTCACAGTTTCGGACCTCTGCTGGGAGAGCATTCCATGCCGTAGGGCCTGCGACCGCAAATGCGCGTTCGCCGAATTTAGTGCGCTGTTTGCGTAGAGGTATAATAACTTTTCCTTTCGACGTAAATGTAGCTGATCTAAGCGTAAGACGTCTGTCAGCTAGTTTATCTGGAATGCAGAGTTCCCTTAGATATTCTGAAGCAGAGTTGTGCAGTGACTTATACATAAGCCAACAGAGTTTGTATTCCACCCTCTGTGGAAAACGTAGCCAGTGTAATTCCCGAAGTAGTGGAGTGATATGACTATGTGATATTCCCTATATAAGCTAGATTATAATAAGTCTTGCAGCCATGGAGGAATCTACCTCCCAATTACATTTTACAAAACATGAAATGAAAAAAAAAAATTAGACATTAAAATAATGCAACTTCGTTTTTAATCACTTATTTTTTATTTTTACCCACCGGTTTCGAAGCTATACAAGCTTCCATTTCAAGGTATACTTTACGAATGCATATAGAGGTATTAGAAGGAAACTTAGAAATCAATATTATTTTATTTTTTTTAATTTCACCATAACTGACCGGAGGCCCAATAACAGTGGTGAATTACAGCACAGAACACCCAGACTTCAGAGAAAAATCACATTCAATTTTTGTTTTCTCACCGAAAATCGCACCCAGAACCTTCCGTGAGTGAGTCAAGCGTCTTCACCGCTACACCATGGAGGAGTTACCGAGATATTTGTGAAAAACTTTGAAAAAAGAATTCTGAGATTTATAATAATTATGCTTCTCCAACTCAATGGAGAATGCTGAAAGTTGTGGTGTCAAGTAGTATAAAAGAAGTCTGTTTTTTAAGATTTAGAGACGGTTTTAAATTACGCTATTATTTTGGTAGATAGATTTTTATGTATACTTTATTTTGGCATCATTAGCTAATTTTTCGTTTTTTGGCGGAGATTTTTAAGTTTGCTTCTAATACCCTCATATTCTTCTACTATAGAATGCAAAGATAGAGCGATGTGGCGTTCTATCCTCTCTGCCTACCCATACGGGGTAGCGGCGTGATGGTTTGTTTGTTTGTTTTTATTACTACTAAATATTAAATATAACCATTTGGAGGTAATAAATCATGGAAAGTATACCTTGAAAAGGAAGCTTATGTAACATCGAAACCGATCGAAAAAAACAAGTGGTTAAAAACAAAATGGTTTTATTTTCATATAAATTATAATTCTGAATAACCACAAAGAATTTTTTTGTAAAAAAACAATCGTTTATAGAAAGAATCTAGAATCTATCACGTTCTGGAGCTGCAATGCTAGTTTTACTATATTCCGACACCAAGAGTGGCCACTTAAACTAGCCAATGACAGGTCATAAGCCCTGTGGAAGCCTAGACTTCTACATTCCCTTCTCTAAAATGTTCGTCGTCTCTGTTGTAATGTATAAATATTAATGAAAACTACAAGTTTAAAAAAAATAAAATATTACAACAACAACAACAAACAATTACGCCGTTTACCCGTAAGGGTAGACGGAGAGGTGGAACGACATATCACGCTATCTTTGCATACATACCTCCCTTCCTCTACATTCATACATCTTCTCATGCACGCACGCCGATTATTCCTACTCTTGACATGTCCACACATTCAAGTATTTAATGGACTTGATCGTGCCATGTCTTTCTCGGTCTTCCTTGTTTTCCGTATCCATCAACATTCGCATCGTAGATCATTTTAGCCGTTCTTTCGCTGTCCATTCGCTCTGCATCTCCAAACCAATGCAGCACCCCTTTCTTGATTCTGTCGATAATGCGCGACTCAGCCTTACACAGTTCACGGATCTCGACATTTAATCGATATATTTTCATAAATGACACATGTTTTTTTATTCTAATACAAATATACTTTTATACATCTAGTAAATGTTATAACTGTAACTCTTCCAAATTGATTTATTTATACTTTTACATTGTTTGTATTCTTTTTTTAAATAGAATAATGTTCCCTCACTGGGGTGGGGTGTCCGGTGCCGAGGGAAACATTTTACAAAATGTGAAACATGCCTAAGATTAGCTATTTGACAAAGTTAACATAACAATAACAATAAAAAAAAACGTAATTAATCCAATAAACCTAATTATAACTAACATAATAAACAATAAAAAACAAAAATATTTAGAAAAAATATAACCAATTAATACGACCAATTAAAAAAAATTTCATAAACAGTGCTTACATTTTACCTATTTGGCTTGATCCACTCATCGATCCGTATGCAACCCACCTCCACTATCCATTTCAGAACTTACTAATTGTCCTTATGGATAATGGAAGTAGATTGTAAACTTTAACCGAGTAGTAGGTCAATCCTCTTTGACCGAAGGTTGTATTTATTTTTTTATTTTTTTGCAGCTAATGAACTAATATTTTATGTACTGTCCACAGACGCTATCCACGTGAAATGTGGATTTAAGGATTGAAATTATTCAACCATATTCTTGACTCGTATAAAATCGTTCATCCGTCACATCTTTATTAATTATTAAATGAACGATTAATTAAAAACTGTAATAATGAAGCACTGAATCCCTCTTTATATTCAAAGTTCCATAGATCAATGAACTCGTACGCTACGGGTTAACTCTTTTATTTTTTGCAAGTCCGCACACACTTCTTCAACACTACGGTAATTAGGTACTCAACACTGCGTTTATTGTTATTAATTCAACCTCTGGATTCCTGAAATGTATGAATGTTCTTGTTATTTATTCAAAATTTCAAAATTTGCTATTGTGGCCAAAAATTAGTTTGATATCACGCCACCTTCAGGAAGTGTTTTCAAAGTTGGATTGTGTCTACGGGAAGAGACCATTGCAGGAGACTACTTTCTACTACTACCATCACGCCATTTCCCCGTAGGGGTAGGCAGAGAGAATGGACAGCCACACACGTCTACCCTGCATATATTTCTAGCTTCTTCCACATTCATACATATTCATACATATTGTCATACTTTCCCTTCGGTTCTGCCTGCTTTTGACTGACCAGACTTAAGATTTTGGTTTATTTAATTTTGTCACGTTTTCCTTGATAGTCCTCGTATTACGTTACCTTTCATTTTCGCCATATCATCTGACTAACTTGCAAAACTCCAATCTCCAAAAATACAATTTTTACAGGAGGGTGAAAAAATAGTATAATTTCAAAATATTCAAGAGATTGGAGTTTTGCAAGTTAGTCAGACGAAATATAAATACTTGTTTCATCATTATTTCGTCATCCATTCGTTCTACATGACCAAATCATCTCAGAGACCCTTTCTTAATCTTATCAATTATACTTGACTCAGATTTACACTCTCGCCTGATTTCATCATTCGTAATTCAAACCTCACACAGTGCGGTATGTGGTGGGCAAGTTATACTTCTTTTACCCTTAAAGCAGCCGATCAGCCGCAGCCAAAAATGTATTGATGGCTTAGTTCTCTCACAGTTTACATAAAAAAAACCTAATTATTATTATTATTACAACTTGATTTTATCAACAACGTCACATCTCCTTGAGTTGCAACGACGGATGGTTGGATTTTAAGGTCTTCATGGAGGAAATGCATCAAACAGTTATTGTTAACAACGTGGGTAGGTAGGGACATTTCCGAGGGTTGGGGGGGGAGGGTAAACAGCCGGACACAGCTGCTTCAGAAAGTTTTACAAGGTTGCAAAACATGTTATTCTATATTGTTAATATCTCAGAGTAATAATTTGCTCCGCTTAAAGACAAGTCCTTTAGCTCTAATGCAAAGAACAAAAGCGGTCTAAATTTTTGGTTTGTTTTTTAGTTTAACAACAAAAGTGTAACAGACGGTTTTGGTTTGCGCTTGCAATTCTCGACCTGAGTACCCATGGCCCGTTGTTAAGCAGTAAACTAAAAAAAGAAGTGAAAAGTTGCATTCATAATTCTTCTTTGTGTAGCACTGATTAAAAACACCGTACATATATTTTTTTTGTAATTTATATATGTTATCCTAAAAATATTAATAATTTAAAATAAAATAAACAAATTATTGTAAGGCGTCTCTCCCCATTATGTACACGAGAATAGTTTTTTTATTTTACGTAATGGGAAACGTTAATGTAAATATATGTATTTAATTAATGTAAAAATTGTATTTAGTAGAAATGTTGTATTTATATTTGCTATCTAAATAAATAAAAAACTGTTGATAACTTCGTGGTTGATAATCAAATAATAGTTTTTGTCCGTATGGACGGCTCTATTAGGTAGAGAAATATTAATATGTAAATAAATCCATATCCTTGTAATTTTCTCAAACTGAACGGTTTGGGTAGGCAGGAAGAAAATGCCATAAGGCAATATGCCCACCCTTATATGTATATACATTGTATATGCATATAAAGTGTAAAATAAAAAATAAATAATATTATTTCTTTAAGGATAAACATTAAAAAAAATTGTAGCAAAAATTTGTACATAACCACATAGGTACCTACCGACTTTGCTGTCTACGGGCTCAGAACACTAATTACACTTACATGCAAACCCCACTGTACACCTTCACCACAGTGGTTGCACAGAAATATAAAACGAACATGCTGATAGGACACATAATATTAGAAGCTAACACCAACGTGCTCTGATTACCTATATCAAAACATATAAAAATATATATAATTAGTGCAAGTTGGCGTTAGCTTCTAATAGCATGTATCCTATCAGCATGTTGGTTTTTTTGTAGCATTGTGTATTTTTTTTATGTAACTACTAGTTGGTTTTGCATGGTAGTCTAATTTGTGTCCTGGCGAAGAGACGGGTACGTCTCTAAACTGATAGACATGTAAGTGGTTAAGTATATACAAATATTGGTAACATTTATTTTATGTTATAATATTATTTGATGTTAATTAATATCAAACGCCCGAATGGCTTTTTTACGATTCTCCAGCGTAGGTATTAGATACTTACTAATTTAATCTAGTTACGCATACATTACTATTTGTTTATCGCCATTTAGCTTTTTTTTTTTTTTAAATCAGTGTGTAATACGTGTATATGTAGGTAAGTTTTTAACAAGGTTCCTTTGTTTATTTTTGTAAATATGACATTTGTCAAACAACATACGCATGCATGAACGAATGTAAAGGCTTCGTCATTTATTACGTTGTGACTTTAAGTAGGTAGATACTTACTCAAGTTAAAAATAAAATTATATTATTAAGCTAGCCATGCATTGATCTCTCGACCCTCGAGGGTTCCTAATTTAAAATGTTACAAAAGCACTAATACCATCGCACGCGTGTTTAGTTTATTGTTACAGCCACTCGCAGGCTGTCCTCTGTATATTATTGTACCTCCGTACTGCAGCCTGCAGCTCAGCTGGCAGGACCAGAACACGTGCATATTGCATACTCCTCTTCAGGAAGTTCCTCCCTTCCCCCAAATCCGTGTACTACCGCCTCCTTTCTGAACCGAGGCTCGTGAAAATTACTGCAGTGCCTTCGAGAAAAGGAAACGCTTCCAATTTCCAATAATTTAGTAATCAGTCGATGGTATAAACTTTGCGAGGAAGTGCCGCCGTCCTTGCGGTGAAAGTAACTGAACGCGGACCGACCCGTTCTGAAAGCTCGCAACCGGTTGAGTTTGAACGCAACAGTCTTGTTTCTTATTTTCAATCCCAGTCATTCTCTCGCGGGGTGTTGTCGCGTACGGTTGCGCTCTGCTGTTGTCCGCTCCATCATTTCCTAACAGCTGATCGCGCGTCACAACACACCGGAACGTTCGAGTGTATTGAATTTTAAACGGATAATGTGGAAACTGTGAAACAAGTGTTTGAAAATCAAAACTTCGTACGATTTAGATTTAAAGCGTTGAATTTTCTTTTATCAAAGTGAATCGAAAGGGCAACAAGATGGTGCGAAGCTTGTCGCAGTGGACAAAGACTTTGAGTTTTCCGTCGAGATTGTCTCCGAACAGGAGCTCGAAGGAGAGCGTCATCAACATGCAGCCAGTGGCGGGGCTAGGAGCCTCGCCTACCCCTAGTTCAGGGTCCATCCCCCGCCAGTCCTGCTCTCCAGACCAGAAGAGCGTTTCTCCCATCCCCATCACAGAAATCAGCCAAATCGTAAGAACTCACTTTAACTTCCATAGCCATTTTCTTTAAAACACTGGTCCCATCTTCATTGTACCCTTGTACCCTAGTAGGTACTGAAGATGTATTGTAAAATAGTTATATATTTTGCCTTTACTCGCCTCGTTCGTGATTTTGAATGATAATACGGCATTCTTACTTAGGTATGAAAATAATGTATTTTTTCGCGTGCTCCGGCGCGGTTTTCAATTAATTTATTTTGGTTTGATTGTCATTAATTTTTAAGCGTTCTGTACCTCGAATTTATATTTCCTTTTATTGAAGCCTTTGAAGCTTTTTATGGCCAGATTTAACAAGTTTACTTTACTTTAAATACCTGTCTGTTATTCTTCGACGCCACTCGGTTTTTATTTTGGCAGGTGGCGCCCGTAGCCCATCATAATGAAACTTTAATAAATTTTTAAAGTATATTTCAATGGCATCCTTTTCCTACCGTACAACCGGGACCGGTTCACTAATGGTCAAATGAAAGAACAATATTGACTCTACGATGAGCGCACTCAGACCCAGTGAGGATTTTCAATATGGGGTCATGAAAATTATGTCAATTCAAGTGGACTTGAAAACTAGTTTGATTATTATTATAAGCAGGTTAGTGAATTAAAAGTAGGTTTCAACGTATACATAATACACATAGGTAATTCTAATTTTAAAATATATTACACAAATAAGTCCATTAGAATGGTAGCGAATTGCTAGAAAAGTCAAAATACTTAAAACCATAAAAAGTGTAAGTAGTATTATGCATCAAAACTATCTACCGTTGAAAAAAAGTGGAACAAACGTTGTTCATATGAAACCTAGAATTTCCGCGGTCGCGGCCCGTTGATTTTAAAAGTGGATAAGTAACGATATTAGCATTATTGATGTATCCAGTCAGAATTTTGCGACACACTTGTGATTCGTGTCTCCTTTAGTAATTTGTTTTGCATCCTGCTTCGTATCGTTATTAATTATTACACTAAACAGTGAAACTTGCATCTCAAATATTTCCTATTTTGCCTCCTCACAGCTTGTCCGAAGTAACGAATAACGAAACATCTCGAATTCTTTAAATATAGATCTAGTATATTATGTAAACAAACTGACGCTAACCAGCGCGTGAATACGGATAGATATTTATAAAAATAAACCTGACTGAACGTCGACTGAAGAGAGTTTTCCTAAGATCCAATATTATTATCCGAACTCTAGGCCAATAATAAAAAGGGACGTACAATGTACATACATCTTACTCGCACCAAACATTATCAGTTTTAATTACTTTTATTTTGATTTATATCGGGTCAATGCTCCTCTCAGCAAGCCACCGAGGAAGTAAACATGTTGTGCATCATTAGTTGCTAACTATTGAGTATTTTAATATTCAATTATGTGCATTATCTACATTTCTGGCTTAAACGATGACCATGGAGTCGACGTTTAAAAGTGAAAAACACACTTTAAACAGAGGCAGTTCATTAATTTTAAATGAAAATAAAGTGAAATGCTTGTCACTAATTAGGATAATTGCCAGCTGCTCGGGAGCTACCCGATTATTAGTTCCCAACAAAACAGGGTTGTTAGATACTCCTGGATTTCTATTATCTCATTCGAGCACGGTCATTGCTTTTAGTTTAACCATTCAGGTATCTCTCAATATTGTCACTAATGCCTTTTGGTGTTGCATAACGCAAGGCAGGTAGTTAAAGAGAGATGTATATTATTGTAAATGGATAGTTTACTATTCAAAGTCTTTGAAACCAGAAGAATACAATGTTTATTTATTCAATGACAGTGCCGTTTGCGAAGTCTTTGATATTATAGTACCTGCACTCACTACCTCTACGTCTTCTACCTACTAACGTGCTTGTAACAGTAATAAATAATGACTTGTAAATATAAATAATAATGGCTTATAAATATTATTTAATCTGATCTATATAAATTATTTAAAGTTCATACAAAATAAATTATATTACGCAAATTTATTTTTAAAAATATAAACGAATTTAAGATGAATAAGTCACTCAGGGCCGCGATTATGAACGGCTATCTTCATCGGTATACACTGAGACGGTATGAACTAATATCGAAATTTATTTATTTATTTGTAAGAAAATTGTAAACATATTCTATTTTTCATACAGAAAACTTAATTTTACTTTGTAGATAAAATTGAAGATAAATTTTAACTTCCCATCAGAATACGTACCCAGATACCAAAATAATATCAATATTCCTAAATTCCACACAAATCGTGCTAAAAATAGGTTTGTTTTCAAAGGAATAAAAAATGTTATAATCTTCCCAATGATCTAAAAACTATTAAATCTAATATGTCATTAATAAATTCAAAGTAAATTCAAATAAATTTTTTGAACCCGAGTGAAAACCGCATTCGGTTTTAATTAGTTTTACTGTATTATTATTTTCTGATTGTATCTTTATTTCGTATGATTTATTCTTTTTTTCTCATGCATATTCGAAATGACATAACTTCAAATTACTAAATAACTATAACAGATCACTCTCCAAGCACAAGAGCTAGTCTCTTTTTCGGAAAGTCACAGTTATAAAATCTCAATATATAAAAGTAGATTATAATAGAAAAAAACACGTATGTAACAATATTAACTATCTCATAAGATACTTTTCTAAACATTCCATATCTCTCTTAATTAGACAGTCGATTGCTTCAATTGCCGCTGTAATTTTTACTACCAACCAGCTAATCATTATTTGGAAAATTTGCACAAATTGCATTCAGATTTAGTTCTGGTCCAACGAAGATAAAATAAACAAGCTCAATGCCGAAACAGTCACATCAATAATTATAACATAATACGTGGAACTGTATGACCGGCACAGGTTTACTAGTTAAGTGCAGGCGTGAGGCGCGATATAACATGAGGTTTTACTCGGAATAATGATTACGTCAGCTAAATGCTATGTAGCAAGCAGGGTGAGAGACAACTTCTCCGAACCAACCCCACTTTCTAATTTATCACTATGGGGAACTGCGGGAGTGACGTCATCGTCCTGCTAAATCCCCCTTCGTAGCCGTTATTCCTCCGAGTGTGGAGTGTGCCGGACTCGTGAGAAATGCAAAGATAAACCTTTTCATATACATACATTAAATAAATAAGGGTGCGGATGGAAGTGCTGCGGGGGTGGCTTAATGCTAGCGCTGGATGGCGCCAGAACAGTCGATCAATAGTTTACTATGGCACTCCTCGAATTCACTAATTGCGCCCATTATTTCCACAACGGCTATTATCTAATTAAACGCGAGAAGTTGTAATTATTGAAAATAGTTTTGGGTACCTAAATTAGACTAAATATCTCCGGACTATGAAATTTTATTTATCCTTAATTACGAGCAGAATAATTTTCATTATTGTGTCGTCGTATACGTCTATATTTAAATAATATGTGTATTATTGCGCAATTATTAATCTGATCACATCAACATTACACGAAGTTAGTACATCGTGCCGAGCACTCTGTTCTGTTCGAAGGAATTAAGTTATTGCGCAAGCAATAAATGTCACGACGAGTAAATGAATAATATTGAATATTCGCATGTGTTTGGGTTACATTTTGCATATTTGCGACGGAGAAGATAGGCAAAAAATCGCGTTACAGTATTATTATTATTCGCTTCTTACCAATCTGCAGTGTTATGTATCACTCTTGAATGGATTTTCTAAACAGCATTCATCTCGAGAAAGTCGCAAGTAATGTGTTGTGTTATAGTGTAAGGTATTATATTTTCTCTTCCCGAAGCGTGGGATTCGATGAATTACGCTCGGTTCGTTTTCTGCCTTCTACCTAACTTCGCGTTGCATACATTCGGCGAACCGCTGCAAACTCGTGACCGATGCACTTTGCATAACGGTTATACATTCCCGGCGTTGCGGGTTGCAATGTGGCTGCGATTAGCAGTTCTCTGTTCTCTGCTGGGTGTGTGAAGGTCGGACCCGGCAGTTCTAGCCCCGGCGGCAAGGCAATGCCGGGCGCTATCTGCTGTCTGCTGTCTGCTGCGCGACCCGCTTGTACGCGAGAGAAAGCTTCGTACAACACCTGTCCGAAATTCCGACACTATAAAATACTTTTCGCACCACTTTGACGAATCGTACAATGGTTCTTAATCTTACAATATAAAGAGGCATTGTATACAGAAAATAATATCCGCGATTGCAAATAAGATAACGTTTTGGAGAGTAATTATTTGCGTTCTAAACCAAATTCGATTATTTTATCACGAGACCTACTTTTACTTTACAATTTACATAGATGCAGCGAGGTAATTTCAGAGTACATTAAAATGTAATGTTGCCGCTGTAAATAACGAAATATGGAGCCTGGCTTTAATTGGTAGGTATCCAAAAAATATTTTAACTTTATGCTATTAGCTTTTTTACAGTCAATTCTCCGTTCTATTACTTTGCCTTTCGAATATTATTTTTAATTTGATATGGATTTATCAAATTTAAAATAGCATCTGGATTACTTAGTACCAAAATTATGACTGTCAATGGGTTATCTGTCTTATTAATGTATCAAAATAATATGTGTATGCATAATATAACCTTACCTAGTTATTATGTTTACATAATATAATGCGACAGATGATGTGAGGAACATCCGTTTAGTATTAAATAAACGAAACCGATTTGAAATAAATGTTTAATCTAAAAATAATGAAACAGATTACGAAGATACCTAGTTAACGTAACCTCTTCTCGCTGACGAATAATCCTCTCAGCTCTTAGGTGGTTGCCCCAGGGACAAGTTAATGCGCTGTATTTAGTAAACTAATGGAATATTGTTATGTCCTATCATTGATTCCAACGAGAACTACTGAAGAAGGCTTTATATGTAAAAGTTTGCTCCAACGGTCACTGGATGCGTTGTATATTTTCTAGAATTATTTTTCAATGTCGTTGCCCAATGATCGTGTCATCAGAGGTCAAGAGTCTGAAAATATTCTCACGAACAGTTTCTTTCAATTCCCTCCTATTTGATGTATTGTCGGGCGGCTAACTTGATTATTCACAGTCTTTTACATTATCTTTAGTCACTTAATCGCCGCACCGCAAACAAATCTGTGGAATTTCAAAAAGTAGATCAGTATCGAAAGTTCATGCGGAGGTGTATTCATTTATTTATGTTTTTTCCTGAAAGGCGAATCGAATTCCCGTAAATATACTGAAATATATTGGAAAGCGATTTGACTATACGGCATTTTTTTCTACCGAGTTCTTCGCTGCTTGTCCAGTTGTTGCCACATTTAATATCTCTTCTACATCGTTCCGCTCGGTGCGTTGGAGTAATTTCGTGTTTAGCATATCAACGGAATTTTTACTAACGACTTTAGAGTTTATTTTCTAAAGGTTATTCTACTCTACCCCTGTTGGAAAATAATTATTATCAATTAACGTTCAAGTTTTCAAAGACACATTTTCAATGCCTCCGGTTTGACGCATTATGTTCCAAACATTACGTAGGCTTGTTATAGCTTCAAATGTGTACACTCAGCGATTTGTAATAAAAGTATAGCTAATAAATTGTGTAGGAGTGATAAGTATTTATTCGTATCAGATTAGTAAGGTAAGAATTTTAATTTGCGTTTTTAATACAGCAATTTATTATCGTTTACAAACCGTGTGAAACCGTTTCATAGAATCCGTTTTCTGGTATTAAATTCCAGTCGCAGTAAACTAAATGGTAGTTTTGTTCCTGTTGTCGTTTTATACATTAGTATATTATGAAAGCTTGGGGTATACCCGTATACGTTCTAGAGAACGGATGAAAATTTATTGAAGCACTCACCGTTCTAACTTATTGACATATTTTATTATTCCCACTTTATGTAGGTACTTGATTATTTTACATTTGATATTTTGGTATAAATTCATCGATAAAAAATCATAGTCAAGACTGCACAGCGTGGATTTTCCTGTCTCAAAGATGCCTGATTAGACGAAAGCGCTCACCCTCAACGTCGGTCAAGAAACAACTACAATTTAAAAGAATCAAATTATTTTATTTCACTTTGGTTTAATTTGGGACTCATACCTACTGATTGGATTAATAAAGATTTCTAAGGAAATTAAAATAACAATTGAACAGGTTTACATGACAAACATCGGGGTCGACTTATACACCATTGTTTCATAAATACAATTAGTTTTAAGACCTTGATAAAATGTATCTTGATTGATTTGTTTATGTTACTCTTCTTATCAATAGCATTATTTCCAAAGCAATAAACAATCTGTAACAATAAATGTCTCGGGTGTTTCCTGTTGGTTTTACAAGAAATGTTATAACAGTATCTACTATCTACTATATATCATTTATCGTTCTTCGTATTTATTCACTAGAAATTAACTGTAAATATATCTTATCTTTATTTCATTTGTTAGTACAGTACACAAATAACCGTTCTAATTGTCTACTACATTTGGAGATGTTTTGGTTCTCTCACACTTCTTGGTCTGATTGTTTCGCTCTCGTTGCATGATAATCTTTCGACCTCAAACATTGCACCTATTATTACACATTACCTGTTATTGCCGTGCACTTAATACCAGCGTCTTCGGGCATATATAATTACCAGAGTTTAACTAGCCAGGTGCGTAAGCGTTCGTTAGTAATACTCGTGATCTAAGTATTAAGACCAGCGTCCATTGCATCGGTTCAGACTGGAAAACAAACGAAACAAACTATGCCGTGAATTACGATACAAACGGTTTTTTGCCCCGAGCCAAATGGAGCACCTATTGACCTCGGGGTTATTAAATAATATCACCTACTCAGTCCAATTAACTAGACGCAACTCGTATCCTTGTTAATTGCGTATATATTTGATCTGACTGAAGATTATTTATCTTCGTACCCGATGCATTTGAAAATCTAGCACTCTTTAGTTTCAGTTGTACCTTAAAATTATTAGAATTATTTATGAGACTCGTATTTGTATCTCAATTGCCTAAAATTGGTTCACTTTTAATATTGTTCCGTGCCTTGTCCATGTCCAATTAAGTTTTATTTGTAAACACGTAAACACAGTATTTTTATTTACTCTAATACTTCTTGCCCGCTCTCCTAATTCGATTATAATCGTTTCACAGGCTGCATCACATCACACCTTTCTGAAGTCACACCTCAGCGATCAATCCTATTATCTTGATAACTGGTATCTAAAGTTGGGAGGTACTCGGTACTATTCCCGGGTGGAAGATTTACCATGCAGCATGTTTAGGTGTATCCATGTAAACACAACACTTACATCTCTAGCATCATTGTAGGATCTTCCTAAATTACCCCCGACTGTTCGGGTCGGTCGGTCTGAAGTAGCCGCGGGCGAGGGATCTCCCTATCTTCGAGCCCATCTGATCCATACAGACATGTTATTGTAATTAATTACCCCTGTTATTACGAGCACTTCACTTTGAGAGGTCTAATTCAAACTTCTAAACTTAAATACATTAATTTCTACCGTCTATTGTTACTATAATATTATTTTCCTGTTCCCTCACTGACCGTTGAACCCCAAACTATTGATGTCCTTATGTTTGTGCATGGCGTTTTGAAATAAATAAATATTTTACTCCTTCGTTTACCAAATACCCATATTACATCGTTATATTTAATCGTTTTTCTAACCTCCAATGTTTTAACCCGATTTTAAAACAACCGTTTTTTTAAATAAATTGCGCAAACATTTTAACACGCACAAATGAAATCTCTTATGTTACCATAATAATACCCTGGCAAATACGAACATCGTAATTATAGGATTTGAGTTGTTGCTTTCTGTCAAATGTTTCCCAGGATATCAAAAAGGTTACTTCTGAATATTAAATAAATCCTTTTCCACAATAATTACGGACATCAATCCATTTGCCAAATCAAATTAAATATATTATTTTAGTAGTTTTTAGTTTGGGATAGACGGTAGCCATTTTAGAGTTGTATCTCGTATTGACTTTTGTGGTTTTTGTGTTTGATTTTATTGCTTAAAATGTTTTTTTTTGCTCATAGCATATTTACAATATCTGTGATGATTAAATAACGCTTTATTTCAATTTATTTAAATGCGGTTTGAAAACCGACTAGACATTTTACTAATCAATTATAGAAGTAGTTTTCAAATAATATGCTAAATGTACGTAAAGTATACTTTAAATAATATATGTAGGTGTACGTGTGCCTACATATTTCGCGGTGAATTTCATTATCAATGCAACTTTAATACAACCGATACAAAAAATAATTAGTATTATTGTATTTCTTTTGATAAAATTTCACAAATTTTTTATTCGAGTTTGTAAGATCGGTAATTAGTTACGGTTGGGCGGATCGTATCCTCTGTATTCTGTAGACAGCGGGTCCATAATAAAAATAATAAATTATGCTGATTTTGGGATACTCTGAGGTTTGGGGTCTTGCTAATGGTTTCCTGTGTCTGACCGTCAGACTTTTGACCAAGACCCGTGCCCGTGAGACCAGAAAGGATATGCCACTGATTTGATGGGAATCAAAAACATGCTGTCCATTTCAGCGACAGCCAACCGTCGGTTTTTAAATTATTTATTTCGTGAAATTGTAATAATTTGCGATTGAGATAATTTTAACGTTTATCAAAATGATTGTTATGCTTTATTTCTGTACTCGACTGATAATCAACATTTGGTTGAAAGCTATAATGCTCTACTACCATCAAAACAGTCGCTACAATACAATGTCTGTTCTGAAGTGGATCTGGTATCCACATGGTACTGGTTACACATGTCATGATGTCAATGTCTTAAAAAACATTACATTACATTAAAATAAATTACTTAACATTGCACCTCTCCCTCAAACATTCATTCACACACGCACACATTCCACATACACACCCTTGAATACAAGTGATTTTTTTTAATCGGCCCTAGTATTATTAATATATTGTTACTTACTTTTATGTAGTAGCTGTAAAAATCCCGAATAAAATAAAATAACCAGTGAAAGGTGTTTTTTACCTTTTTTTTCGTAAAAAAATCGAAAAACCCGCAAAGCCTCTTTTTTAGAAACTTGTCACCAGGTGGGCAAGATAAGTTGTGGAAGGAAGTTATGAAAATACACCAGAATACACAGATTAATTTAGAAAAAAAGATCTTGCGGAAATCGAGCCTGCGACGCCAGTTTCACAGTTGGCTGTCTAACGAACTGCGCCATGGACCCCACCCTAAACTGTTTTACATTTTGGCATCGTTATTGCGAAATTGATTAAGTTTTTTAATGTTGTGTACCCCTGTATTAAGTTTTTTAGCCTAAAGCTTGAATCCTCGTCCAGTTTACTCCCGTCGCGTCGTTGATAATTTATTTAAAAACATTTTCCCATCTCTAAAGAAATCTCTGACTCATGCGAATTGTTAATCTTTTATGGCTCAATTTTGTGTATCGTATATTTTTATGTCTAAGTCCATGTTCACCCTGCACATTACTTACTTGTGTCTGATTCATGTTTTGACTATACCGTTCCAAATTCCAAATGAAATGTGAACCTTGTTCTTTTATATTCTTATGTCGTTTGATCTTTGGTCAATAGTCGATACTATTTATGTTCGTTATTGTTTATTTTATTTATCATTTCACAATGTTTTATTACAACACTATCATTAAAACGGAAACCACAGAAATATCAAATCTTGCTATTAAGCAATATTTTATCTTGACAACACAATAAAGCGTTCAATTTTTCTACCACCGTCAAATTCCTCGTTCGAGGTTCCAAAGTTCTATTTTTATCAATAATAAAAGTATGTAAGTAAGGTACTATTGTACTATAATAAAATTAAAATATTTTATACTTTATCATTGCGGGTTCCTCATAATTTATTCGTCGTATTTGACCAACCGATTGTTGCTATCAAAGGTCATCATAAAAGCTCTTTATTATTATGGACATAAAATTACGTGTAAAATTTATGAATTAGATACCCTATTAGGTACCTAATATTTGTTTTAATTTTGTTCTTATATTGCCTATTATAAATTCAACAGCACCATTAATAAATTGTTGTATTCATTTTTAAATTGTTGACAAATATGTCGACCCTTGAAAATTTATTATGGTACAGTAATCCTACCTATATAATAATTTTACGTTTAAAACATTACTTGTTTATGAGTACGTTTTTAATGCGTTTTCTTATAATATGTGTTTTTATCACGTTATATACTATAGTAGAATGAATGTAGATATAATAAAAAGATGTAAGAAGATAATCTCCTGAGAGATGCAGAGAAAAGGTCTCCTGGACGAGCTCAGTATCACGCAACGTCCCCGTTTACCATAATGATGGTCATTGTTAATCCTCCAATTTTAACCGGTTTAGCCGATTAGATGGCTTCGTTGTTATCTCTTGGGTACCTCTTCGTAGGCAAGGCAAGATCATGCTTTCCTCCGCTACTCTTGGAGGGGTATATTATCTCTCGCGACTTATATCAATTTAACTGTCATACCTGCGTGAGATTTCTCGATCTATTCTAGGGGCACGTTGATCAGATAGAATTTACCTCAAAGTAACTTTACCAAAAACATGTATTACGAGTACCTAATAAATAAACTTTAAAAACATGCCTCGATGAACAAAAACACGTGCATAATATTTAGAATGTTTTAATTCACTTTTCACAGAATAAGAGTTCGTCGATTCCGACGATATTCATCAGATTTATTTGCTTGCGTGACAAATCGTCTGATGGTGAGTGGAAAAATATCCCTGGTTCTCATGAAAAATATATTCAATGGATTACAATATTTGATTTCGTTTTTCTCACCGAACTCAATGTTTTATTTGACAGCATTCAAGGTTACTTCTCTGCATCGAATCGGCGCGCATTTCAATGCAAGAAAGTTATCCACAAAAACATAAATTAAGAAATTTATTGCACCTTTTTCAAAGTAGCAAACAACTGTTTAATAAATTTTAATTTTGTAGCGCATTTTCTTCAATTTAACAAGCAAAACGCTTAACGTGAGACCACTTAAATTTGATTGAAGCACCACTGACTTTTTCTTATTTTTATGAGATGCATCAAATTTCAAATTATACCTACCCATACCCATTGAATGTATAAATATGTTATTTTGGAAACAAATAGAGGTAATAGAAAGCAATTAATGATTCAATCTGAGTAATTGTTCTTTTTAAAATATTAGAAAATTTATCACTCCTTTCGTTTGTTTTTGTTGCCAAAAAGAGTACCCGATCAATTAGAGCGATCTATCATTTGAAACCATTGACATTAAAAATTGGTGCTTATTCTTCGTGTATTTTTCTTTCTGCAGACTTCCAATAGCTGACGGGACACCTTACACCTGTCCTCAGTCAGGTGTTTGCGGAGAAGTATTCGTAATTAGTTGTTCAGTTCGTAGTACGCGGCCCGTGGGCGCTGGCGGGGACAGGTGGACGCCCGCGCCTAACACGGAGACCCGCAAGGCGCGACCTTTGGGCCATTATCACCAAACGACTTTTCTGCCTGTTCTATCGTACGCTTTTACAGGAGCACAGGAAATTCGTAAATATATCAAATATATAGCAACCTGATTTTAAAAAATTGTAAACAATTGTAAGACTCCCGTCTTTATTGCCATTTAAAAATATATTTTAACACTGCTAGGTAGCAGAATTTTAAAAATATTCGGTTTTGGTTTGGTACGTAATATATATATTTTTTAAATCGCTTAATGTTGTGCAGTCGTTCCATTGTATGTAATATCGTAAGTTAAATTTACCATCATCATTCCCTTTTCTGCACCCGGTGGTGCAAAGGGCACTGTATTTGTAAACCGAATGCAGCGTAGTAAGATCATCTATTACATGAAGGTGAGGTGATCAGTCTTGCGCCTCAGGTGCCAGTCCAAGAACAATGAAATATTGCAGTTTGAAAAACCTTTTAAATCAATATATTTTACGCCCATCCTGTTGGGAATCGAACCCAGGACATCAAAAATGGTAGACGAACGCGCCAATCACCACACAGCGAGGCGGACTTATCTCCACTCGATTTCCTTATTTAGGGTTTTTACTTGAGAGCTGCTCTATTTTACACGCAGAACTGTATTATTAATCCGCCTGGACAGAGAATTTTGATTTAGAATGATGTTTTTGTCCCCGCAGTGTCTGCTTGGCGTCTGTCCTGTAGTTCCCGTTCTGTCAACCATCTATATAATATCTAGCAAACGATTGATTACTTTACCGCATGCCGTCAAGCTAAATAGTCGAGTGCAAACCGCCGTGGCTGCAACATCAAATATTTACAAGTATTGTGGTTTTAATCGCATAGCTGTTCCGCATTTCTATGAGTATCGACAAGTATGACGAATATTTGGTCTGTCGAAGAATGCAGTTCGCCTACAACTTAACAGATCAATTCAAGTATTATCGTCATTAATAACATAGATTTAGATTGTGAATGATGCAGTCTAGACGACTTATAATCGGTAATGAGAATTATATTGTCAACGATTGTCACGAAGAACAGGTTCATACGGGAATGAGCCCAAATTATAAGTTATATTTTTTTACTCTTGATGTAGTAAAACATTCATTCAAAAACTTTTTTGTATGTAATTTTCTAGCGCAAACTCTTAAACATATCGTTGAAAATGTACATAGAAGGCGAGCAAGATTTATTATTTTTGTGGATGGCCTGTAGACATCGACAAGACATATTTTATTAGTAATTTAATAAAGGTAATGTTACAACTTTTTTACTAATGGAATGCACCAATATGCTGTAAATATAATATAATGTTTGGTTCATAGTGCAAATTACAGATTTTATTCAATTTCACATAAATTTTAACTGTTCCTTTTAATTTGTGGTTGCAAAATAAAATGGGGTAATACTATATCACGTAATGAGGAACTTCAGCCCTACGGGAAATTGGATACAAAAAATGTTTTCTTACGCGGGGTAAAAATTAGAGCATTAAATTGTACTACAAAGTTTCTTGAAAATGTACAGAAAAAATAATAAAAAATACTTTGATAAAAACGCACTACTTTAAATGACGTCACTGGTTCATGTGAATCAACCTATGATCTGAGAGCTATGGAAGATTTCCGGTCTGCTTGTCGCTTCTGGACCAATAGGAAGAACTGAATGAGAATAAGCGGAAATGAACCTCTGACGTTACACGCGGAGTTATTTCAGAAATACAAAACTTTGAAAAATCGTAGCGCCGATAATACCATACATAAAAATTTAAAAAAAATTGTTTTGACTTAGTTTAACAGCCTTTTAACAAATAAAATTTTTTAAAAAAAACACTGAACTTCCTCATTAAAAATTAATATTAATAAATATTTACGTTTATATACATTAATAAATTTGATGTCTAGTTGTCTAGACATCTATAATTCTCTCTTATAAAATACTGTCATCCTACAGATTTTTACATTTTATTACTGAAATACACGTAAATGAAAAGCACTTAAACCTTAAAATAAATAATCGGACATAAAGTAGAAGCATCGCTAATAAACGTAATATAAAATGAGTTAATCATATTTAAATTGGTAATATATTTTCATCAAACTCTAATCTAACGCCTGGAACTCCCCCTCACGAGATGTGGTCGTCGATTGCAAAAATGTCACCACTTCGCTATGTGACTGGTATTGCGGAATGTCAAATATTTTGGGCAATCAATGTTCGACATTTTATATGAGATAATCCCATATATGGCGAAGTTGCATTCAACAAGTACCCGTCTGTAGTCGGCCATTATCATACAAGCATTAATATTTAGCGTCTGTACGCGGCGTGGGAGGAACCACTAACACGGCCCGATATCCGACTATAAAGCAAAGTGAAATGATTTTTTTGTCGGAGTTATCAAAACTTACTCAAAACTGTATATCGAGCCATTCGTTAATTACGGCGTGGTCGGCAAAATGTGACATGCATTTCACAAAGCACTTTAAGGACAAAGTTATTAGGTTATGTGAAACACGCCCACGTCGTGTGCTGCGCGAATTTCATCGGTAAATCATTTTATTAAATACTTTATGGGACGATTAAAAAATAATATAAACGCGACCTCGAAACATATTTTTTCAACTCGCGAAGTTTACTGTAAAATTGGTCGTAAAATAATCATTACAAATGCTAACGATTTGTCTCGCTGAAGTTTGGATTCGCGTTTTCTACGGCCCGTTTTGCCTCGCAAATCACCGAGTCGCCGAATTTATTTCTATGCGTGGTAATGTTTTTGTGGCGATAAGCTTCCAGGCATTAACAAAGCGCCGAGAGCGCTCGGGATGAAACATGAAGGCAGATCGTGAGAACGGGCGCGCTCCCAGACGGGCAGGCTCTTCTCGCCTCCTTGTGCCTTGCGCCTCGGGCCCGCGGGCCGTATTTACAACACGGGCACGGTTAGGTGTGCTCCCGCTGCTAGATGTATTACCCACATCTCGCCTCTCCAGCCTCCAGCCACAGCCCCTTGACCAGTTCAGACATATCATTTATCGGATGCACACGGTGAACTCTCTGCGTCCATTGATCATACTATTCTACATTTGATCAACTGCTGGATTGGCACGGAACCACGAGATCAGTAATTATTTATTACAAGCTATTAAACCTCACACCAGCTCATACTAAGAGTATGACATTGAGGGGAGATCCTTAAGCCTACCATCCACCCGCAGCTGTTATAGAGTCTTGGGGGACTCTCTGTCAGCTGCGCTTAGAGGAAAGTTATTATAAATATTCCTAAGGAATACAAACTCTGCAGATTAAGGAGGGGGGAGGAGGACGTATAGACAGAGGCCAACACGTCCCCCCCCCTCAGGATCCCCTCAATGCCTCTGTTTTTTTTTATTAAAAAAAAAATATGTTAACAAACAATTTACATAAATAAACGTATCCAAATATTCAAAAACATTTTCTTAAAACTATAGTAACATAACTTACACAAAACATAAGTAAAAACACGGATATTTATAATAAGAGAACGACTTTGGATAAAGGAGGACTCCCTCGGTGGTCAGAGGCAGAGGATCCGAATACCACCCCCGTAAGGGGAGGACAAAACAAAAGAACGTGTGCGTTCCGCTCGGAAGGAAGCACAGTCCCAACTGAATGAGCATCCCACAGGAACAGTTGCCTGACTAAGAGTATGACAATCAATCAGCACGTTTCAACCTATATATACGCACATACGCATTTTGCCAATATTTATAGAAACAGACAAACAAACAAACCATCACGCCGTTTCCCTCTAGGGGTAGGTTGAGAGAATATCACCCTATTTATGCATACAAACCTCGCTTCCTCTATATTCATACATCTTGTAGTAGTTCGTTGAAAATGTTAGGATTCGTTCTGCGTACTGCCAGGGTTTTTGGTAATACACGAGTACTGATAATTTTTTAACTCGTTGGTGTTAAGTAGACTCGAGAGTGGCTCGATGATTTGGGGACTGTGTGAGTTGAAGTACTCTCTTATGGTGGAGAGGGTTCAGAAGAAATTTCTTCGGTTTCTCGACATGAGGGAGTGCGGATATTATCCATGGCTTTATCCCACTGACTTCCTCCAGGGTATGCTCGGTTACAGCAGTTTGAAGACCAGAAGGAATGTGTATTTAACTACGCATTTCTTTCGATTGTTGCGCGGTATTATTTTATTTAGCATCAAGTTTTATGTTCCGGATAATTACCTTAGACAGCGTCAGCATAGACTGTTTCACATTCCAATATACAGGACCAACCTGCCAATGGTTATGCCTGTTGGAAGGGCTATCTCTATGTTGCACAATAATACTTTCGACATTGTCATTTTTCACGTCTCTGAGGGAGTTTTTCGTTACAAGATTCTCTTACTTATTTAACATACATATATGTATATTATGTATACCTATGTGTTATTTTTATAAATACCTAATTTTACCTTTTTGTTTTCATTTTTCCTAAATGTATGAATTAAGATATTCCATTTTGTAATGTGCACAAATAAAATAAATAAAATTGAAATTGAAAATCTTCTCATACACGCGCGCCGATTATTCCGACTTTTGACATGTCCATCTTCAAGTATTAGATGGATCTGATTGTACCATGTCTTTCTCGGTCTTCCTCGGTTTCTGCACCCATCAATATTCGCATCGCAAATCCTTTTTGCCGTTCTTTCGTTGTCCATTCGCTCTACACTAACGCAGCAGTCCCCTCTCGATTTTGACGATAGTGCTAGTCTCATCCTTACATAATGCATTTGATTACCATATCCTAAACTTGTTCTCTATCAACGTCGCGTCGGCGTCTTTGGTATTAACTGTTGTAGTTTTACATTCTAAGAACAAAAACAGTACCTAAATTAGTTTTTATTACTCAATAATTAATTGGAGAGCTTGAGATATTATTTTGTACAGTTTTTATCCCTAAAGTTTCGACATCAGCGGAACGTAATTGTAATTAGTAAAAGGCGCTTCGAGGTAAAAACAAGCTGTTTAACAAAAACGTTCCCGCACAGGTAGGTACAACTTATAGGCTGCCATAAAACCGGGTAAAGTTGTGCTATAAAAAAAAATAAGAGATAATATTGCCGGTTCTATTGTTCCGGTTTCGTGTAACGTCTGGCTGGTAGTATTGCACCATTTTATTGTAGGGCCGGTGGAAAACTCATTTCATTTTGTTATTCATTCATTTTAGCGAAGTTTGCGCACTTTTCGTGATGTCAGATAATATTCAAACAATGCCATTTTTCACCGGCAATTAAGCTTAAAAGCTTGTTATTACAAAATACGACATACTTGAGCTGTAGTGGATTTATGTCATAAGCAAATAACGGTTTTTATGAAATTTATTAAAATATATTTGTCACCCACCAACTGGCGAATGCTCTCCCACAATAAATCATTAATGAATGTCATTAATTCGCCCGCTTAAATGTTATTTTTAATCAATATATATACCTATGTAGTTCTTTTTCTACGCACAAATACTTATTCTCACAAAATAGCGCTAAGTATTTAGATTAACTACCTAATCATTATTATGCTAAAAGAAAATAAGTGCATCGTGATCAAGTATTATAAATACGTAAATGATTATTACCAACGTATTATATTTCCTCATTTCAAACATTATTTATTTCAGTTTACTTTCTCACCTTATTACTCTCTCCACTTTTACTCGATACTAATACACACTTGGAGGAACATTCAAGAATTCACATTCAAGTTGTATGAGTCCAGAATTTTGTTTATCTAACATCAACTTAATTTTCACACAAAACTGACCGTTCACCATATCGTTCACACATCGAAACAGTTATATATGTTACTATTTGAAAAACAATTTTAGTCGCTGTATTTTCTAAAAGTTTGGCATGTTTGTTAAAACTTTATTTAAAAAATGATAAATTTTACTGTGGATACTTGGATACTCTGCTATCTTGCTGAGGATTATTATAAAAGGTTTGTCGGACCACTGCGTGTTTGTTTCATGAAAGGTGCTTTGGAGAACTAACTTTGTATTGAGTTTAAAGAATGCTAAGATTTGTACTCTTAACTAGAAAAGTGAACGCATGTGTATGTAGGTATATACATACGTTTGCAATCGCTGCAATAAAAATTCCCGCTCCAATTAATGTTCCGTGCGGTTTAATCTGAATAGCTTTTCACCAACTCAACTGCGCTACTGAAAGCAGATGGCAAACGGAGAATCGAGAACAAGCTGAATACTTCGTTTGTTATTTTAAATTTCATATTATTTTCTTTATCCTTTTCAATTTGAAGCGCCATAATAGTTGTACCTAACCTTTTTTTGTATATATAGCACCTAAAGGTACCAAACTTCAAAGTTCTTCATCAATCGTATTAATAAGTAAGTCTTTTAATAAAAAGTACGTAGGTACTTTTGTGTTTAGACAAAAAATCTTGAAAAATCTACAGGTCTTGAATAATAAAAAATCTCCCACACAAAGTTGATGCTAAGTCTTTTCGAAAATAAAACAGAATTCATGTCCCTCTTCATCGTACACACGTGCAAAAGCTTAACTAATTTAGATGGTAATATCTGGTTCGAGCTAAAGATAGCGCACACGGTAGGTACACGTATAGCTCGGTATTCGGTAAATATTTGCCGTGAAATGACCGCTCGTTCAGCGTAGCGCGTATAACAGTAGTAAAATTAGTTAACCAACAGCGGAGTCAGAACCGTTTATATCGGGATTCATCGTTCTAAAGTCAGAAGTATAACTCTATGTGTGGTGCTCTCCCGCGCGGGAATATTTATAACCCAACTCCCGACGAGAGAGTAGGTATAATCCCGACATTTTCGCCGAGCGGCAAGCGCACAACGTATTATCGACAAGTTCATATCATCAGACTGAGTACCGGGAATCGGGAATAACAGCCCCCACTAGAGAATGGGTAGCCGATGACAATATCGTAAAGGAAATCGCCGTAGATAGCCGGACCGTAAAAACATCAGCGGGGTGCACAATGTAGGTGGACAAATAAACCTCCCGCATTGCAGAAATGCATCGGGTGTACCAAACTGTACCTCCGGTGCGCCCTTTGTCGGAGCCACAACATGTCGGTATAACTTGGGAGACGCCTCAGAAAATAAACAATACGCGAATTCTTTTTGTAACGCAACACCCGTACTAAACAACGTGAGCGTGAGAAATGTGGATGACAGGGAGAACAGCAAACTCCAGAGCAATTAGAGAGATGTTCACGAAGATTTATGACAACTCCGAAGCGTCACATCACACTCATTTAAAACATTTTCCCTTAAACCATAAACGCTTCGTTTTAGAAGTTTCTTTGTTCTCGTTTTACTCAAAATGTGCGACTATCTGTACAAAGCAGTAATTGAATCATCGGTCACGAGATAATTTTTAGCTTATATTGGAATTGGAACCAATCGGAAGCACAAAAGAAACGTTTACGGACCTACATTAAATATTTTTTTGTACATGTGTCTTTACAAAGCTTTTAGACTATTATTATTGACGGCACAATGTCTACATGTCATGTCTGTACCTATTTTAAACATATCACTTTTTGGTTATGTTCTGCAAACTACATACATATTTGATATTGTAATTTCATAAAACGAAATTTATAAAATATTCCAAAATGCGCATACTCTGCACGTAGGTATAGGTACTTTAAATTTGAAATTCCCGAAGCTTTTTAACTTCATTTGCGGACAGTAAGTGAATTCATAAATAATAAAGTGTAGTTAGTAGGTAGTGTTAAGTCCGTGAAAGGAAATACCCAAGACGTGGTGCCGCAAGAGCTTCGCGTTCCGGTCGTGCCCGCGTGCATCCGTGGTCCGTGCCGACCTGTGCCTGCGGCTAGCGGCCAGGGCCGCGATTACAAACGCCATCTTCATCGGTACATATCGACACGTTATAAAGTAAAATCGATATTTATGAACAAGAATGTGTATATTTGTATGAAAGTTTAAAGTATCTTGGTCGGTAACCGGTAAATTGAACATGTTTAGAAAAAAATGTGTAAATTATATTTTTCATACAGAAAACTTAATTTTACTTTGTAGATAAAATTTAAGATAAATTTTATCTACAAAGTAAAATTGAGTTTTCTGTATGAAAAGCAGAATATGCGTACACTTTTTTTCTAAACATGTTCAATTATAGGTTACCGGCGAAGATACTTTAAATGTTCATGCAAATATACGCATTTTCGTACACAAATATCGTTTTTTTTTACAGACAGTCGAAGATAAATTTGTTAACTTCCCATTGTAATCGGGGCCCACGGCTGCGATTATGAACGGCTAACTGTATCGGTATATACTAAGACTATATAAACTAATATCGATATTTAGGTAAGTGTGAATATTTGTATCAAAATTCAAAGTATCTGTGTCGGTATCCGGTAGTCAAACATGTTAAGAAAAAAAAATGTGAACATATTCTATTTTTCATACAGAAAACTTAATTTTACTTTGTAGATAAAATTGAAGGTAAATTTGATCTTCCCATCATAATCGAGGCCCAGGGCTAGTTGTTCTACCGGCGCGGCGGCAATTATGATGATATAACAGATAATACACTTCGTTAGTAACTGAATTATGTTCATACAGTCTTTTATAGCTAATTTCTGTCGGTAGGCACTATAATAGGCTTCTGGTTTTAATGGCCAAAATATTAGGGTAATAAATACCTACGAACCTATTTTGAAAAATATTCGCACACACCGCTTACCCGCACGCTCTTGATTATCAATATTATCTATTATCTAACCAGTAGACATATATTTTTTTATCAAAAATTGCAAATCGATTCCTAAATTCGATTTTTAGCGAGAAATTTGAGTTCCTTGATATGTTTATATATCTTGATTCCTCAGTGTTAACACTGTTAACCCATCGATGCAATCGAAATCATCGCGCCTTGTTGCTTGATCAAATTCTAGCGCATCGTTGGTGTTGTTAACATCCGGCAGTCAGGCTTTGGGCATCTGTTTATATAACTTCGTCACTTGCACCCGAGTATAAAACACAACACTTGATTTATAATCAAAAACGGCCATATGGCAAGATGACGAAATAAGACATAGATTGAAGTCGTGATCGAGAGCCCAGAGGCAAATGATTATAAAGTGAGAATGAGCTTTTCGTCCGGCACTAAAATAACGATCAGGTATACATAGTATCCCTGTCATGTTTACAAACTATCAACGGCAGTACAACAATCTGACTCGTGAAACTAAATATATTTGGTATTGTGAGACGCTATGAAGTTAGTGGTACTGGTAGTCGGTAGCCCGCGATCGCCTACCGCCGCACAGTGTTTTGAGCCATACAAGCTACAAGATAAAAAGTCACTTTTGAATTCTTAAACGATGACGTCATGGGGGCATTACCAGATAGTTAGTGTGACGATTGTAAGCCTAACTGGGGTGATTAATGCTTAGGGTGATTCATACCAGAATATGAAAGTCGGATAATTGGTTTTTGAAAGCCTAATTACATTTATTTGCATTTTGGCGTCCGACGTGTAAAGGTTGTTTATCAAGTTTAAAGTTTTTTATTTCGATTTAAAAAAAAATGGAAGCTTTTTTGGAAGGTATGTTGTATGGTTTTTTTTCTAATATTTTAATGTATTTCATTCAGGTATTTAAAAAAACAATAATTTAACTTATGTATTTTTCAGTAGTTAAAAAAATATCAATTTCTAACTTCTCGAGAATTTATCTCGGAGAGTATATCAAAGTAGCAAAATATTATTTTTATTTTTCAATAGACCAATTTATTGTCAATTCATTACAGTTTCGATATTTTACCGCACGAAGTTGCATCTATCTTATTTTGTTATTTTACGGGTACCAGATACGAGATTTCCAGGCAAGAATTGTACGTGATGTGGAAGAGTTTGACGAAGAAAGAAAGGCTTCAAGGAGTGTTAAATATTATTGTTAGTAAATTTGAAGTCGGTGAACTCGGTGCAAGTGGTGAAAAACTGTTAAAAAATCAAATTAAGCTTATTTGTTTAAATATAAGCAGAAAATGGACCGAATCTGGCTGTAAACTAGATAGATTTGTTAATAAAAAATTTGAATGGCTCGACGGTAGTGAAAATATTTTGATATATGAAAACTTTCGACAAAGTCCTTCAGTAGACATGAATGAACCATCTACGTCTACTGGAAGGCCCGCAAAGGATTTTGGGGCATGCAGTGATCAGTGCAAAAGGACAAAAGTGCGTGATTTAGTGAGTACGAAGACATCTGAAGAACTTTCGTTTGCCACGCAGGTATCTATTCGAGCATCAGGAAAACGCACAGTTGCCGATCTCCTAAAGAAAATTTTGAAAGCTACTCCCAATGAAGTAGCAAAAATACGTAGGGAACGTCAACAAGTAAACAAACAGCGGGCATTGATAATTGAGGAAGCGCTAAGTTAATACGTTGACTGTAAATTATCTTCGCATTCCTACAAAGTTATGCGTAAAAGTGCCATAAAAACCGACCACAAAATATATCCGGCATTTTATAGTTTAAGAAAAACAAAAAAAGCATGTTGCCTGAGCGAGGAATTTGTCAAAATAACGGAAACTAGTGCAGAAATCCAGCTACAAGTGATTTTAAATCATACGGTGGAACGATTGCTAAATGTAGAATCAGAAGTCTTAAAAGAAAGAGTTCCTTCAGGTTCTGTACTGACTCTTATATGCAAGTGGGGTGGAGATGGAAGCTCGGGACATAATAATTATAAACAGAAATTTCACACAGAGCATGCAATAGATGAATTTTTATTTATTATGTCATTCGTTCCAATACAACTAAGGCTTAATGATGACCCTAATATAGTAATTTGGCAAAATTTAAGCCCTTCCTCAACCTCTTATTGTCGTCCTATTAAATTTATTTTCGCCGAAGAAACTGATATTCTTACTAAGTCTGAAATCGAAAAACTTCAAGATGCAATTGAAAAACTTGAAAATTTTAATGTTAATATTGGAGGTGTAGTATTGTCCATAAAATTTAAAATGCTTTTAATAATGGTAGATGGTAAAATTTGCAACGTTTTGGCTGAAAATAAGTCAACCATGTCCTGTTATATTTGTGGCGCCAAACCCAGTGAAATGAACTCTATTAGTATTAATAGAGTTTCTCGACAAGAATTTTATTCCTTTGGCTTATCTACATTACATGCTCTTTTTATATTTCTCAAAATACATCTATTTGAAAATCACTTATAACAAATGTTTTATTTAAAAACCTTTAAGTTTTATCATCATCATACCATATCCGCTCCCTATGTGGAGCATATGGATTCCATAATCTGCCTCCGGCCAAGCGATCGACCTCCCGTACATCCTCCCAAGTTAAGTCCACGTACCGCAACTCTGACGCAAACTGCCCACAAATTGTCAACAGTGGACGACCAGGACGCCGAGAACCTGATGCTTTGTAACATAGGCAAGCATGGTTAAGGCTCTCGGAAGGCATACGTAGTACATGGCCTTGCCAGCCAAAACGCCTTGGATGACAGTAGATACCAAGGGTTGCTGTGTCCGTTGCCTCACTTCTGTGTTCCTTACAATGTCAAACTTTTAAGTTTATTTAAACCCTTTCAGTTGTCATGTTTAACATAATAAAATCAGCTGTAAAATGGTTATTCTGACAAAACAAGTGAAGACAGATTAGTTCTCTCGGGTGAAATCTTTATTTTATGCCTAAGTATCTAATATAATTTTCAATGATTTATTTTATAGGTTGACCGATTTATCAGTCAATAGAATTAAAGTAATAATTTCAATTATTTATGATCCTTAAATACATTATTGGATGCAGATATCAATTTCCAGAAAATTTATTTCGTTTATGAAATAACAAAATGTGACATATTTTTTTTAAAACGAATTATTATTACATATTTAATAAAAAAAACCTCTTTTTAGGATTAAATGAATCGCATACGTGAGTTAAAAGTACATTCAGAATTTTTAGTTTCTAGCTTGTATGAAACGAAACACTGTGCGCCGTGGCTCGGATAGGGCTTGTTGGTTATCTGATGGTTATGGTTCTTTATCTGATGGTGCTCGGGACTCGGGATCCAGATACAATTCTGGTGTTCCGATACGCACAATGTAATCAAGTGGCGGTAGTCGGGAATTAGTGAACACTCTTAACGTTTAAAACTGTTAGTTTAGTAGGTGTAATATCCGCAACCGTCACGTACCTACTTTGTTTTAACCGAGCTGAAGAACTACCACCAAAATATTTCATCATTTGATTAGTAAAGATAAAGGCGTTCTCCTACACAGTCCGAACAGTGGAATTACGATATTATTATGCTCTTGAAGCGATAAACAATCGAGTTTGATTTATTTGCCCATTGAACACTCGCAATATTTAACACTTCTTAAGAAGTAATATTTGGATAATTGTATATAGCCTCCCACACTACCGATTGCCGCATTAAAGGCTCTATGTGTTTTGAAATACTAAATTTTCAGGCCATATAGAGTTCTCGCAATAGAGACGCGTGGGTGAGCCAGTTTATAAGTTCTTATTTTTTCAAATTAACATTAACAACTTTTAATTTCAGGTGCCGTATGGTAATTTAATAGAGGAGAAGTTGTTAATAGCCGCGGTGGCTGTACTTTGTTTTATTTAAAGAGGATCTTTTGGTTTAACAAGACGTAGTTAGGCCCACACCAGTAGTATTAAGTGTTTCGGATAAAAATGTGCTTTTGTCTTGTCTGAGATAATATTTTCTGAATCGATAGAAACTCGACTCCTAGGCATTTCGAAGTTTGTTTATTAAGTGAAAATTTGTTCATTTTGTATAATAATAAAAACATAGTGTGTCATTCGAGATATCAAAATTGTTGACGTTATTGAGTATCTTATTCACCTTTCAGCGTGTTTATTTTCAGAATACGTCGTGATTCGAACGAGTGAGTACAAACTACAAATTGTGTAGAATGTTGTAAGAAGATAATATACTGTACCATAGTGTATGTCTATAGGAAGATAGAGACGGGCGCGAGCGGCGGGTTTAATGACACTTTAATAAAATACATAATGAGCTCAAAACACTGCCGCGGTCTGCAGGAACACAACACAACACAGAACTGAGTATTTCTTATCTCTAGTTAGAGTGGTTTGTACGGAATCTAGCGCTGGCTCTGGTTTCTGGCTACAGTAGGTAAACACTACTCCATGTTGTGTAAACACGAACCACTGACGAGTTCGTCAGAATAAGGTTTAACCGTGTATCGTTATCCAGAGCACTTAGATAAGACTGCAATAATAATATGACGGAACACGTGTGAACATTGAACATTCCCGAAAGTCAAACACTGAACATCCTTATTCTCGAATTGACGCACTGGGACCTGGGACGGATATTGTTGTATTCTCTAACCACAAAGAATACCGGATTACCGGTATATCGGAGCAAAAAGTTTATTGAGGACAAATTAATGTAATAAATACGATGGGTAAATTCATACCGACTTTTCATTAGAAATTTTGAAAAACCTGTGTATTCATTTTCTAATGCCTACATACTCATAGGTACTCAGAAAGTACTTAATTGAAATAAAAGTTGTTAGTTTTTTACGGGCGTTCGGAAGCTAAGCTGAGCTTCAGGGCTAACGTATCGGAAATAATGTGCGTTTAGTATAGGGTTGCCATATTTTGCTAGGGTCTCGTCGGGACGTTGTAGAGTGGGAATGTACTAACAAAAAATGCAATTGTATAATGATTTTTCAGAAATAAAATATAAATGTTTTTCTCACATTTTATGTGGTGATTCTTGTGGAAGAAGCATCTCTGGCCATATTTTTTCTATGACTTAATATTAACGTAATACTGCAATATTGATTCTTCAGTCCCTGGCAGCAGACAACCTTTTTTTATCGTTACTTTTTACTAGGCCAACATCAATGATATTACTTTTCCCTCTATGGTTTTATAAGCAAGAATGGAAATTAATTACTCGCTCAATTTCAAAAATTGACAAAATTAAAACAATATTCTTTCCCAGAACCAATCGACTTCCATTCTATCGCGGCAAGTTCAGCTTCTATGAAGTTCTTGAGATACATCACTTGCTGAAACCGTTTGCCACCTTATTTTCATATTCGTTGTCAGTACGGCCGCGGAAGATTTTCGTTGATTTACAGCTTTGCACTGTGTAAGTTTAAATCGGGACATTATAGGTTTTATCGAGACGTCGGGACAGAGGGCTCAATAACGGTGACAGTCCCGATATATCGGGACGGATGGCAGCCCTAGTTTGGTACCACCCCACTGCCCATTTTATAATAAAATTAGTCCTTAAAATACGTTGCAACCGATTATTATTTGTCCAACTTTCTGATTCCCGATAACAAGACGGCATTCCGAGGCCGGTCTTCTGCTTTGTTCTCTTATCTCGGGTTGTGGGTTGTGGCAGAGATACGATATGGCAGTCGGAGGATGCAGTACTGGGACTGGGGTACTCCGTATCCAGCGCGAGCAGGAAACAGTTATATGGTGGAACTTGTAACACAAGCGCCGTCGGTCCGCTACACTTGGCTCCGGATAAAAAACCCCGCTGTTATTTTTGCGGTTTCCGCTTAGCCGACACCATTTGGCCGACGTCAGCGATAAAGGACTCTCGGAACTAGATATCCTCACTTGAACGTAATGTCACGATATTATATCTCATATCGACAGTCGGATCTCACCCTCCGTGCCGCTGACAAGTCCGCCGGAGAACAGTAACATGTTAAACTATTTATTCGGGAGTAAACGCAAGTCGCAGAAACGAAAGACGATCAGGTCGAGTCATGTCCCCGAAGTCAGTGACGAGTTCACCGCATGTGTAAGGATATTACCTAATGTTCCTAACTATATCATATTATTTCATAGACATGCCCATCTCGTGGTGTAGTGGTTAGCGCGTTTAGCTACCATGCACGAATATTCCGACAAGGTTGACATCATGTATTCGTTAATTTTGGACCGGATGTATAAGTGTGATAATCTTACCTTCGTGTAACAAGTGATCGTGACGTGATACGCTGCAGATGATGTAAACTACGATGGCCAACTATCCTATATTTTGCAAGACGTCCCGTTTTTCAGCCTTCATGTTGACAGTGTCCTTTATTTTAATATGAAAACCATACATGCGGTGTCCCATATTTTTACCATAAATTCTGTAATTTTATATCATAACTGTAAAATGGACTCATGTAGTTTGTTAAGAATACTTTTTTTGGAACAACAGTTTTTTTTATTTCTTTTAATTTCATTAATGTTTTAAAAAACATATTCGATGATTAACTAAAGGGTATTTTTCCGCAACGAATCGGATCTTCGGAACGAGCATTTGCCCAAAGGAACGGATTTTAACTTTAGGCATAATAATTATTATCATTCTGAATTGTCAAACCCTTCGCATATTATTGTTATTCTTAGAAAAAATATTTTTTATCGCGTAAAAGCGTCATATCTTATATGGCGCTTTACAAAGTGATTCTTTAGATGAATAAATTTGTAATTTAAGTTAAACAGTTTATTTTGTTAACACATGCTACTGATTTAGTAAAATGATTTTAAGTGTTTTCCGAAACATAACTCTTTCACCAAATTTAGTTCGCTGTTTGGTTAGAGATATACATAATAGATAATTGCGCATTGAGAATTTACGATGCCCATCTTATCCCCAGATCTACCCCGACCCGGAGTCCGAGAAGGCCATCATGGGCTCCGTGGTGTACTGTATCCACCACAAGGAGGGCTGCAAGTGGTCGGACGAGTTGCGCAAGCTCAAGGCGCACCTGAACACGTGCAAGCACGACGCCGTGCCGTGCGCCAGCCACTGCGGGGCCATGATCCCCCGAGTGCTGATGCAGGACCACCTGCGCTACACGTGCCCGCAGCGGAGGGCCAACTGTGAGTTCTGCGCCAAGGAGTTCTCTGGGCACATGCTGGAGGTGACTATCTCATTTAAATTTCATCTTTTTTTTTTCTGTAGAAGATAAATTTTCGATTTACGTTGTTTTATTTTTTATCTTGTTTTGGTTACATTTATGATCACCCACTATATATATATATATATTCTTAAGTTTAAACTTTATTCAAGTAGAAAATGACTATTCTTTAATTTTGATTATATAATTTTTTTTAAATATTTTAAATTATTTTATCTAGTTTTTTCTTTTCGATCTTCTTAATGATATGTTTTATTTTTCAAAGCATCAAAAACAAAATAATACATGTTAATTATTTTTAATGTGTACAATATTATGTCTGTACTCATTTGATTTGATTCTCAATAATTAAAACTAATCTCTGAGCACCCGGTGACAAACGATTATTTAATTGTTTATCGGGACAAAATATGTTTTAATCATTAACAAATTACAACAGGGATGGTTCTCCCTTAAATAAGGGAATATGGAAGTCTAACAAACGATTATTTAATTGTTTATCGGGACAAAATATGTTTTAATCATTAACAAATTACAACAGGGATGGTTCTCCCTTAAATAAGGGAATATGGAAGTCTAGGCATTTACAGGGCTTATGACCTGTCATTGGCTGGTTTAAGTGGCCACTTTACACACTGTGTAACATTCACCATTTTGCCTATGTTTGAACATCCAAATTTCTTTAATTCTTGCCTAGTATGTGAAATAATTAAGTCAGATGAATCTCTTCACAGCAATAAAGGTTTCAGCTCTTTAACTTCACTAAAATCAACAAATGGAAGAATATTGTTTACAAACTATGGATTGGCGAGGCAATTTTTCCTCCACTGAATTTCTGTTTTTAATTTTTTTTTTGGTTTTTGAAACCAACACAGTCATAGTTATAAACAATACATTCCAGAATAACTACATATAAAAAACAAAACGGACAGTTCGCTAGGGGTGAAAGGAAGTGGGATGGGAAAATAGGGAAGGAAGAGAAGATATATATATATGCATACACAAATGCACATGCGTACATATATGTAATTAAAAATAAAATAATGAAAACGAATAAATAAAATGAAAAAAAAAGAAACTAAAAATTTTGCTCTTGTGACGTCTCTTCCGAATTTCGTCGGAAATGTTCGACTAGAATTCTGGTTATATTTCACAGGCAGATTTCATATGCATTTGCATTCTTCATCCGTCTGGACACATGCTGATTTTTTATAAATAACTTTTAAAACACCATAGAAGGGAATACCTAATAAGTTGGATAATTTTGAACAGAACCACTCGGGAAACTGCGGATACGAGCCGACCTTCTGCGAAAACAAGTGCGGCGTGAAGATCCAGCGCCGCCTGCTGACGCAACACAAGGGCGCAGAGTGCGTCAAGCGGCTCGTGGGGTGTCGCCACTGCGGGAAGGAGTTCGTGGCCGACACGCTAGGCACGCACCACGCGGCTTGCGCACGCGCGCCCGTGGCGTGCCCGCACCGCTGCGAGGCGCCGCCTCTGGCGCGCGAGGAGCTCGACGCGCACCTGCGCGACCTCTGCACGGCGCTCGTCATCCCCTGCACGTACAAGGACGCGGGCTGCAGGTTTAAGGTGAGAAGACTCGAATTGTGTCAACATCGAGCAAATCTAACTTATGATTATCTTTGCACTGGAACATCTCGTTACATGGGAGATACGTTCCACACAGTACCGTGTAAAAAAAGTATACTAAACCAAAACATTGCTAGAAAAGTTTCCTTGTATAAAAATAAATTTGGGATTTTAAAAAAATGTTTACTATTTATTGTTCCTCATTTAAAAAAAATATATATACCGTGACATCACAATATGTAAAAAAATCGTAACAAAGATTATTCACTATCGCTATCATAAAATATATTCTACGCCAATAAGGTAAAAAGGTGATGTGGGACATTCCAATAACGAATACAATAATTTTATTACTGTGTATGGAAGTGAAATATGGAACTGGCAGAGGAAGGATGAAAGCCGAGTGAATGCGGTCAAAATGCGATATCTTAGACGAATGCGTGGGAAATCAATGTATGACAGAGTTACGAATTATGAAATCAGGCGAGAGTGTAAATCTGAGTCAGGGTATAATTGATAAGATTAAGAAAGGTCACTGAGATGGTTTGGACATGTAGAACGAATGGATGACGAAAGGATGGTAAAACAGGTATAAATAGCAAGAATGAACAGTAACGTGGCATAAGGGTGACCGAGGAAGACGTGGCATGAGGAGACAAACCGAAATCTTAAGCCTGGTCATGTCAAAAGCAGGCAGATATATGAATGTGGAAGAAGCTAGAAATGTATGCCAGGATATACGTGCGGCAGTCCGTCCTCTCTGCCTACCCCTACGGAGAAATGGCATGATTGTAGTAGCGATATTAGTTAAATGAACGTTCAATTTTTTATTTTACTATTGGGCCGTGTTATTTTGAAAAACATATTTGTAAAACGAAGTTCCAGAGTACACATACCTATAGGGAAAAAAATGTGGTATATTTTTTTAATTTGTCTATAAAATTATTACTAATTCTAAAATAACCACAGAATTTTGAAAAAAAAAATTAAAGTCAACTTGAACATAAACATAACACAAGAGAAAAATCAGACTCCCATTTAGAATAATAACAATCACATAATTCGATTTAACTGTAGTAAAAAAGAAATAGGAAAAACATTTATGAAGATAAAAAATTAATTTCAACTCAATCAAGACATAAGAATATTTTTATGTGTGCACTAAAATTTTAAGATTTAAAATAAATAAATAAAAACTGGACAAAGCCAAAATTAATAAACGAACTTTACTGTAAAAATCACACTTTTTCCCTTGTATTACAAAACATTTTAGTTTGTAAATATTCCTTTTTTCAATAATTGAATGTCATTTGCGTACAGGGTTCCCGCTCGGCATTGGAGCGCCACCTGGAGGAGAGCTGCGCAGCGCACCTTACACTCGTGGCAGCCTTGGCGGCGCGGCAGCAGCAGCAGCTGGGGTCCCTCAAGGCCTCGCTGGCTCGCCTGTCCCTCAACTATTCGGGCACGCTCATCTGGAAGGTGGCGGACTGGGCGGCCAAGATGCACGAAGCCAAATCCAAGGACGGCACCGAACTCATCTCACCACCCTTCTACACCAGCCAGTACGGCTACAAGCTCCAGGTAAATAGCCTCAATTCAGTATTTATTTTATCAAGTCGTGATAAGCTTTCAATTACGAGGCATATCCAGAAAGCATGTTCTGTTAGTATTTCTTTCCATCGCACCGGTGCGATCGCAGTTTCGCACATGCAGAGTACTTACCCTGATCTGGTGAAAAGGAATTGACACCATTATGAGTCAGCTAAGTGTTGTGTACGTTTCGTGGTGCTTGTTTGAAATGCCCGGTATAGTTGAAAACCTCGCCACTTGTGAGATAAGGTAAAGGATAAAATAAAATAAAAGACTTCTATGTAAATAACATCTATGGATAAAATAAATGATTACATTATTATATTTTTATTTCCCTTATTTGTTATTGGGATTTTTTCACCTTGCAGGATTGAGATCTACTTTCAGTACCCCTTTTGTATATTTTAATTAATTCATCAAAGAAGCATTTGAACACTTAATTACTTTTTTTTTCATTAATTATTGTTTCTTTTTTTCACAGGCTTCTGTATTCCTGAATGGTAATGGAGCAGGGGAAGCTAGTCACGTATCAGTCTACATCAAAATTTTACCCGGAGAGTACGACGCACTTCTGCGCTGGCCATTCTCTCACTCCGTCTCCTTCACCCTGTTTGACCAGACCTCCTGCCCCGAGAAGGCCTGCAATATTGTAGAAAGCTTCATCCCTGACCCCTCATGGAAAAATTTCCAACGGCCCAGCAAGGAACCGGATACCCTCGGCTTCGGATTCCCGAGGTTTGTCTCTCACGAGATGATCAAGAAACGCCACTTTGTGAAGGACGATGTCATGTTCCTTCGAGTCAAAGTAGATCCCAGCAAAATAGTAGCAGTCTAGAAAATATTTCGCTTTAGAGAGAGGTTTGAGAGGAGTTTTATTTTTTATTATTCTGTTTTTTTTTTGTTTTTTAAAAAGAAATATTAGCATTCTTATCAGAATAAAATTAAAATTATCATTAACCCAAATATTTTAACTTTGGTGGCCATTTTCAACGAGTCGTAAATAACTCACTATTAGAAAATGGAGATCAAGTTGGAGTAGAGTGGGGTTCGAACCTCGGACCTCTGATCCGCGAGTCCGCAACACTAGCCACGGTACCACAATCTGATTAAAAATTGGTTTTTAAATGTTGTGATGAAATTAAATTTGCTCTCATAAATTCAAGTACTTAATTAAAAAGTATCTTAGTCGAGTTTGTGCTTTATAACAGTTTAGAAGTCTATTTCATTTTTATGAAATTACATACACTCATTATAACGCAGGGTTTCATAACTAGGTTACTTCAAAATCGGCATTTGTGAGTTAGCCACTAAAAACACATACTTTTATCCTGCTACATGAATGCAACAAATAGACCTTTAAAATCATCATAATGTAATAATTGTAATGAATCACTTCTTGCCTATGTAGCATTCATGGAGGAAGATAAAAATATGTTTTTAGTGGGTAAATAAAAATGCTGATTTTGAAGTTACCTAGTTGTATTAATTACCCACCCTATGATATTACGTCAAACAAATTTCAAACCATGAATTTCAATTAAAGCCTTTTAATTCTGAATTATGTATATTACATAATATTTCTGTAAGAATGTTAAACCCAGAAGCGATTTATTGAAATCGTTATTATTAGCTTGTTTATTTTTGTACGATTAAAGGTTCACACAAATATACATAATTTGTCAGTGAAAATTAATAATATTTATTAACATAGTTTATTGAGATCTCTTACTTTAGTTAATGTTCGTTCATTGTGTAATATATTCTGCAGTAAGACTGCTTATTTGTGGAGAAGGTTTAATACCATTTGTAAATACTAAACAATCATAATGATAGTGAATGTACATATCGATTTATTAATTTACTTATAAATAGTTAAGATTGTTTGAGATACATTCGAGCGAAACGGTAATCATGTTTTATTATTTAGATAAATATCTTATTTTACATGTCAAGTGAGACGAGAACTGATAGTTATAGATTTACAAGTCAGCATTAAATATTAATTATATATGTAGTTTGCTAAAAAATTATAAATGAATTGATAATAAGATCTTTTGGTATAAAAGCATACCTAAAAGATCTTCATTGGAGTCATTACATTACATAATTTATTCAATGTATTGTTTTGCAAACTAGAACAGATGAAGCTTGTCCCGAAAAGTTTATTTTGTAACATTTATTTTTTGTTTCTAAATGAACACCAAAATTTATGCCACGTCACGAAGAAAATAATTTTAATCTGTACATATTTTGTATTTCTTCATTCATTCAAGATTTTGACTTGTTAATCTACAATTCTTTATAATATATTAGAGATAATAACTAGTTCAGTTCTCTGACATAATGGCCGCATATTGGAATGGTATTTTTATATCAGACAAGTTAATATATTAGCTGGAGATAAACCAAAGGTTGTTTAGAATACTTTGCACAAAAACTTGTATAATTCCCTCTGCAAAGTACTTCATAATCAGTCATAATAATATATAGTAGGATAGTGAACAAGGCGGTGTCTATTAAATACCATCTGTGTACGATATTTAGTTCTAAAATATGTTTGTATTTCCAGTTTTATTCTTGTAAACATGAGAATAACCGTGTGCAAAATGCAATCTTGTTTAAGACATTCATGTGTATATTATTTCGAATTAAGACTATTTTGTATCCCAAACAAATAAATAACAAATTAAACATTTATATTAACATATGTCTTTTATTTATTTTTTAAAAACAGCATTTATTGCCAATTAATATAGTTTATATGCCAATGTCCATATAAAATATGTACATGCTAAATAAATAAACAATTTGAAAAATTAAACATTTATTAGGCTTACAATTACATACTATAATAAAATAAATAAATATATTACATGTATTTTACAGGGATTCTGAGTAGAAATCTTACATTTTGTAAATTTTCACAACAGGTACAACTTTCAATTATAAAACTAATATGGGCATGCGCATCACATTAAAAATACGCATTAACCCACTGCACCACTAATAAAGATGACATAATTTGTTCATACAACACACTATTTAATTTAGACACATTGTTTTATTACAAAAACATTAAGACTAAATTAATATTTTGTAATAAATTGTGATTATTACATTTTATTATGAAATCAGTGGCCGAAATAAACTTATTTATGTCATTTTTATGAATTCAGTTATTGTCATTCAGTTTTATTGTAAAAAAAATCACTTCAAAGACAAATCGGCGAATCGCCGGTCAAGGTCAATTTGTCACTGACACACAAAGCCGGCGATCCGCCGGCTTTATGTTGCAATGGGTTAAGCTAGGGTTTCCTAGGACAGCGGTGCCCGTATCTTAACGGCCGTAGTGAACGGTGATGCGGTAGACAGCCGTCGTAGTGGTGACTAGAGAGTGGTTTTATTTTTTAACGGTGTTATCAACACCATTTTTATAGGAAACCACTCTCTAGTCACCGTTACGACGGCTGTCAACCGCATTAATGTTCACTACGGCCGTTAAAATACGGGCACCGCTGTCCTAGGAAACCCGAGCTTTAAGCACACAAATATTCTGATTCAGAAAATGAAGCAATTATTGAGTCAGATTTAAAAAATATAATTTCAGTAGAACTTCGTTTATCCGAACTCCAGTGATCTGGATTGTCACATATTCGGACCGTTATCAAGAAATTAAAAAGTGGAAAAGGCAATGCTTGCACATCGATGGGCGACGGTTTCGTGAGCTCTGTGACATGATCCCTGATGTCAGTAAAACCACCATTGATAAGGTTTTGACAGAATATTTGGAATACCACAAGGTCTGCGCAAGGTAGGTCCCAAAAATGCTCACCGAAGATCACAAACAATATCGGGTTGAAGCAGCCCGCGAATTTCTTGTGTGCTACATCGATGGCAAGGAATTTTTTGACTCAATTGTGACTTAGGACGTGACCTGGGTACACTACACGACGCTAGAGAAAAAGGAACAAGGTGTCATACAGATTTGCGGAAGCTGCGAAAGTTTAAACAAAAATTGTCTACCGGCAAAGTGATGGCGAGCGCATTTTGGGACAGGGAGGGGTTATTGTTGCGCGAGTTTATGCCTATCGGCACAACAATAAATGCCGGTCGCTATTGTCAGACTTTGAAGAACCTTCTCTGTACAACTAAAAACAAAAGAAGGGGCATGTTGATGAAGGGAGTGTTTTTGCCTCATGATAACGCTTGTCACGCCGCCCACGCAACAACCGCTTTCATTGCCAGATTTGGATTCAGCCCAGACATAGCCCCAAATGACTATCATCTTAGATTAGAATATTGCAACAATTATATCTACTGTCAAAAAGGCTTCTTTGTTCTGCTCTGTGAAAAATATTAATTAAATATAATTTGGTCAATTTCTTAATTGGTGTAATACATTAATTTGTGGAGAATTTAAATATTAATAAGTGACATATCGTCGTTCGGCATGCAACACCGCGAATTCAACATTTTATTAAAGTGATTTTTTGATACCATTCGATTCGTTATCTTTTTCTCCATAAATGTGCATACCCAGAATGTCAAATATTTTTATTAATTGTCATTTTTAAGGGCAAAATGTAACACCGCGTATGTTGTCTGCACTGCAACCCCGCGAATGTGTCATGGCGGCCATAGTGTATTCACAGATTATATAGTACAAGAGTGTATTTTTGACAGCACACCGAACGTACGCCTCACGTGAGCAGTTTTTCAATTGTAAATTGTGTTTAGGTCTCCAATTTAACAGTAATTAAAAATAAATAGTAATTATGATGAGTGAATTAATGAATGTGCAATTATTTGGCTTTAAAAAAATGACACAACCGCGAATGTGAACGTAACAATTACAATACCCGAATAAAAATTATTTCTGAATTAAAAACCAATAAAATAAACATACAGGTATTTAAAAAGCAAAAAAAAAAATTTTATTAATTACTTATGTAAATAACAACTTTATTCGCTCTCCTGAACATTTTGTTTCATATCGCTTACGCGGTGTTGCATGCCGAACGACGATATAGTGTTTGCTTTTGAGAAGGTTTTTTTATTGTTTTCTTCGAAAAAGTGTATTGCAATAATTTTTTTTTAATCAATTCATATAAATAAAAATAAAGCTAAGGAAGTTAAGGAGATAAACAAGGTGTCTTCATGTATTCAATGTAAAGTGGATTTAATCGGTGAAGCAAACAAAGCTACGTGTGATGGGTGTAAAAGTTATGTTTGTGGTACATATTAGTAGTGGATTGACAGCTACGGAAGTTAAATGCCTCCAACTCAAAAGCAGAGTTCTGCAATTCCATTTCACAGACTGGAAGGAGGGAATACCCATACTCATTAAATGTTAAAAGACCTGCAAGAGGAAGTTTCGACACTCAAAAACAATCACAGTAGTAACAACGTTAATGATGTGATAGCAGAGCTAGAAGAACGGAAAAGACAATCTCGAAATATCATAATGTTTGATGTGCATGAATCTAACGCTAGGAAAACGGAACTGAAGACCAACTCGGACAAACGCCTCGGAAAACGGGTAGGTACATCTACTAAACTGCGTCCAAAGCGTCCCGAGGATGCCCAATATATCTTGAAATATGACATAAAACCAAAAAAGCAAAGTCCATTAAAGGAGACCAAACGCCGATGGAACATGAACATATACTAAAATTAAGAAAGGAATTGTGTGAGCAGACGGAGAGAGGAGAATCCAATTATAATTACAATAAAATATTTTTTTGGCACACCGAAGATTATCAGTGTAAATGAAACCACCAGAATCGCCCCAAAAAACCAGAACCAATGAAAATTATTTCCAATATTCGCATCCTTTATACAAACCTAGCATCACTCATGGCCAAACTCAATTTACTGATAGAACAAATAAATAAAATCAAGCCATCAATCATTATTACAACCGAATCATGGTTAAATCCTAACATTACAGATTCGATAGTTCATATTCCCGGCTATAACATTTTTAGAAATGATCGAACTAACAGGAAAGGTGGTGGGACAGCTATATAAGCCAACAATATATTAAATGGAGAACAATTACAAATAAAACTGAGCACCAAGTACAAGTAATTCTCACCATGAAGCACTATGGTTGGACCTCAGCATTGGACCTTTTAACTTTCATTACTACAATAATACTTCTGTCAAAACATTAGTGATTCGAATACGCAAAACGGTATTATCTAAGTTAAAAGTGAATTTCAGAAAGTGTGTTAATACAAAGCCCTGCATTGAGTTTCTACGCTTAATAAAAGTGGTTAAAGTGAGTTTGATCTAAATATTGTGGTCAACTTGACGTGACGCGGCAACTGTCTTTAGACATTTTCGACTTTACAGGCTGATACTTTGATAAGTACACGATAGATGGCCAAAATGTTTGTATTAAAATATTCCCTGCACATTTGTTGGTAAATAACATCTCTGGATGATTCCAAGAATCATATTTGTTTATATTATAAAAGATTTCCATTCCCGCTCGGCGGTGACCTCGTCCGGTATATCGCGTGTCCTATTACCTTATCTTTATGTACCTTGTGTTATTTTTGTACTGATCAATTAAAATAATTTTATTTATAATTATAACAACTTTTAATAATAACTACTACATTAATAATAAGTGCGTATCGTGTTTATAAAAATAATATTTTAGGCTGTAATTCAATACAATAAATCTTATATACCTAAATAATAATAAAATCTCAATTTGTCTAACCGATTTTCAAGTGATGACCAGATTGAAAACACTTTGCTAGATTCTGATTCAGATTTTGAAGTAAGTAACGATGAATCCTTTCATGTTAAAGACGATTATCAATATGAAAGCGATGCCCCTGAGATTGCCACTCCAACCGACATGTTTTTATCAACTACCGACGTTCAAACATTAGCTCAACCGTCCACATCTAGTGGTACTGCTGCTATAGATGACTGTTCTTCAACTCCGACCGAGATTCAATCTGTACCTGGCTGGACATTTGGTACTTTTGTTCCCTTTATCCATGAATTTGATGTCTTTTTCTCAGGTATTACTCAATTTTCTAATTTAATCGAAGCAGATTTTTTTTGCATTTCCTAAATCATGACATAATGTCAAAAATGTCTATAGAAACTAATAAATATCATTCACTATAGAAAAAACAGCACCATCACAAAAATCTCGCCTACAAAGATGGAATGAAACCAGTACAGTTGAAATGTACGTATTTATAACTGTGACGATGTTGATGACAAGGAATCGTCATTTAACGATTGACGCATCAAGCATTTTTGGTCAAATTATGCCTTGAGATCACTTAATATCACTTTAAAAAAATGAAAACCCTAAAGCTGCTGTCAAGTTATTACTCGATAAACTAGATTGTAGCGATCTTACGATTTTATAAATATCTATACAAACCCCGCAAAGAAAATTGTCACCGTTCAACACTAAGGAAGCTAAAGAAAGGGTGATGAGCCAAAAGAAAATTAAAGGAAATATTACCCCAAAATATTTAAGCCTTTCAGACTCCGACGGGAAAATATATCTAAATGAAAAATTAACGACCTATACCACCTGGGTGGAATGAATTTCAGAACCGACGAGAAAATTTAAGATATTAAGATAAGAAAGTATTATCAAGTAATCTGTGGAAAACACATGTATTATTCATTTTATATTTTTTATATTTATTTATCATAAATTTACTTGTAAGATTGTTGTATTAAAAAAAGTTTGAAAAATCATTTGTTTTTATTTTTTGTGTAAGACTTTATTTTTTATAATTTAATAACCAACAAAAAACTATACCTTCTTTGGGGTTAATTAAAAACTAACACATATAACTAGGTTTGATGAAAAAATATATGGAATATTTGAATTTAGAATTTAAATATATAATTGCAAGAGCCCATTTATGTTCAAACTAGATTGGTACGGTCCATTCAAATATTCAATAAATCTTTGCTTATATGCATGAGTGACCAAACATTTTCAAATAAACTATATTTGTATGACAAATGAAATTTGAAATAAAATTCATTCAAAAGCACTGCAAACATGTTTAATAACTAATCTGTCAGAGGACATAAAAACGAAATCGCTAATGAAATTGAAGGCCAAAAAGTGCACTCAAGAAATGTTTCCAGGATGAGAAAAAAAAAAAAAAAAATCTTTTTATATCCATGTTTTAATATTGTTTTTTAGTTTTTAATTTTTGTACATCTAACTAACACATTATATTGTTATATTTTAAATTGTAAAAGGCACTTGTGCTGTATAATAAATAAATAAAAATAAAAGTACATATATTATATCTGATGGTGATTACTTTGAAGGAGGCATTAATATTGAGGAATAAATTATTCTTAAAATGTTATGTTTTCTTCTCAATAATGATTACCATGCTGTGCGATTTGGAGTATGCAAACGATGCGTTTCTTCTTAAAAAGTCTGTTGGTGATTTTTAGGAAATTGTTGAGAAACTGCAGAAAAACTCCATGTCTGGGTCTTAATATTAATACCAAAAAGATTCAGATTATGGGCAACAAATCCTGTCCCGAGTCTGATCAGCCTCTCTATAATAATGAACAGAGGATCGAGAAAGTTGACAGCTACATAACTGAGGATGGAAGCACAGCACAGAGAGCTCGCAACCCGCCCAGGAATTGCTGGAGCAACTTTTAACATGATGCGTGCTGTCTGGAACTCTAGTCTATACTCGGTCAAAACGAAATGCCGATTATTCAACTCTTATATAATGCCAGTACTCCTATACGGGTACGAATCTTGGCATCTTAGCAAAGTGCAGAACACCAAACTTCTGAGTTTTGGTAGTAAGTGCTTAAGGAGAGTATTAGGCATAAGGTGGTTCAATTTTATAACTAACATTGAAGACCTGGCTTGGACACGTGCTACGCATGCCTCAGGAGAACCTTAACCCAAGCCGCCTGTTTTTTAAACCTGCGAGCTCACGCCGTCCTGGAAGGCAATCGATGATGATCTTTCGACTTTATTCGGCGGAACTAAGGGGCGCTGGATTAACGTGGGAGGAGGCAAGAGTGCTGGCTGGCTATAGGGTGTCCTGGAGGCAACTGGTGATGTACACATGCTCCACTTAGAAGCGGATGTGGAAAAGAAGAAGAATGATAACCTTATATTTGTTTTACAGATGATCATGATAAGCTACATTTGGTGTATCGGTGTAGTACCACGATGATTAGTAATTTATCAGTATTGACTGTTTAAAAAATTAATGTCCTGTAAAACGGTTGTAGATTCACAACCCTTGGACCTGACGAAGTGCATAACATTCTTTACAGTTTGTAAATATGATATGCAAACTGCAGAATCCAATTCCTGGTTTCCGTATCCCGGATCTTCACTGCGAGCTGAAGGACATGTTTGGGTTGCTGAACGACATGGAGCTGTTGACTCCTGATGATGGAATTGATGTCTGCACTGTCTGAAAAACAGAAAAATCGGAAACATTTTACGGAGATTTTTAACATTATAATTTAAATATTTTTATGTTTGAAAAATAATATTTGAACTTTAAAGTTCTTGTGATGGGATAGCTAAGAGGCATGCAGGGATTCTGGGTTCGTTTCCCGGTTGAAAAACCGCAAAATCCTGATGAGATTTTTCTAATGCCTCGGTAAGTATTCTGTGCTGTAATTCACCACTCCTATTAGGCCTCTTGGCCTGTTGTGATGCACAATTTTAAAATCTGATGTCATGACAAACCAAATTTTTCACACTTTTCAAAATAAATATTCAGTACATTATCGAAACGTCATTTTGTCAACATCGTCAAACCCTTATCCGCATCTGATAGTGCAATGGGCACTATGAAATACAAAACCACCTTATAAACAAATGTTTCATGTCGATCCTCCCGGGAATCGAACCAAGGACAAAGTGAAATGCGCGAGTTTGTGTATATTTTATTATTATCGGGATGTAAATACAATGTGTTAAAGATTAATTTTCAGTTTGTAAAAAGAGTTTTCAATTATTGTTTCAGTGGCTAAATATATTTTTATTTAATTTGGAGAAAAAAATCTAGTTTGATTTGACGGACTCAAAATGGATGGAGAATATGAATGTATGATATATACAATGTATAAAGATTTGCGGTCGCAGGCCCTACGGCATGGGATGCTCTCCCAGCAGAGGTCCGAAACTGTGAGAGTGAAGTGATGTTTCGGAAGAAACTTAAAACCCATTTGTTCTCTAAATCATTTGAATAAATTCTTAGCATGTTGTGACAAAGTACATTATTTTTCTTAAATTAAAAAGTTAAAATTAAATTTATATCTTTATATAATCACTTTGTAAAGCGCCTTTGAGGTATTATATTACGAAAATGGCGCTACATAAGTTATCCATAATTATTATTATTATTAAAGATATAATGTATGAATTATACAATGATGAATGTATGTGGCAAGTGACAACCCTACCATTTTATGAAAATTTTAATTGCAATTTTCTGAGACAATGGTGTCTTAAATGACACATAGTGTAAAGTTTATATTTGAAGCACTAACTTTGTTATTAACCACTAATTTTTGATTATTTTTTTTTACACCGAAAGGTTTCAAAGCAAACAAGCTTCTTCATCAAGGTTTACGTAACTAATGAATTAATTCCTATTTTATTTTTATCATGTTCACTAAATACTACACATGGACCCAATAAATTAAGTCTTTTTTTCCTTACAAGGGTGGTAATTTGATATCAATATTTTCGAAGCTAGACAGGAGAGGACTAAAAGAAATATTGTTTATTTGGTTATTAATTATTTGTTTCTTATTATGAATCACTTTTTTAATTTCTAAGTAGCCTAATTTTAATATTTTATTTTCAACATGAAGTACTTTTAATCCAGTGTCTTTATTAAAGTTATGATTATTTCATATCAGATGATTTGCAAATTCAGAAAAATGATTATTATTTAAACATCTTAAGTGTTCTTTTACTCTAATATTAAAGTTTTTTTTAGTTTTTCCAATGTAGATTGAATTGCAATCATTACAATTTAATTGGTATATCCTAGATTTAATATATTTATGGACTTTGTCTCTATACTTTTTTAACAATGTTCCTATATTATTAGTTGTGTAGAAAGCCGGTTTAATGTTTGATGGTAGGGAATTAGATAATTGTTTTGAAAAAATGTCATTTATAAAAAGAATCCGCCTCCATAGTTTAGGTGGGTTTGCTTTATTTACTGTGGGAGTAGAATATAAATATTTATTTATAAGTTTGCGTTTTTGTTTTAATATTTTATCCTTGTAAGGAAAAAAAGACTTGATATATTCGGTCCACGTGTAGTATTTAGTGAACATGATAAAAATAAAATAGGAACTAATTTATTATTTGCGTAAACCTTGACGAAGAAGCTTGTTTGCTTTGAAACCGGTCGGTGGAAAAAATAAATAAAAAATTAGTGGTTAAAAACAAATTTGTTTTATTTATTTTATTTTATGACACATAGTGTATTTATTAGGTAAATTTTTATGCATCTTTTTTGTCATTTGTGTTTTCAAAATATTTATTTTAGGTGTTATCTTTTCTAAAAGTTGCCTAAAATTTCTTGACCCGCTGAAAACTCCCGTAGCAATACTTAGCAGCACAAAACAGGTTAAATCTCTAATTTTTTTCTTGTGTTTTGACCACACAGCACAGGAAGATGCGGATTTTTTAAATACAGTTAGGGAAGGGTTAATTATACATCACTGGATAGTGTACCTTTTGTAATCTGTAAAGTTGATCCATAGCATACGGAAGTAACGGCTTGGCAGAGTTTATTTCCATCAAGGTGAGGTGATCCAGTCTACCATAGCTTCCTCCGGACTTCATGAGTGCATCCATTGATGTCCTTAACTTTGACATTCGAATGTCCCAAATATCCTTGACAGCAGTGCGAATCTCGTCTGAATGGGGAATATCTTCAGCAGCCACACACAACAACAATTTCGCTTCTACCATGTAGTGTTCGTTCGGCATTTTTGTGAAGAACCTAACAATAAAACCCCAACATGGAAATAAATACTTTATGGGGTGAAATGCCGTCCTTGTCTGAAAACATTTGGACCAGAAAGGTCATGATGTCACACAGTCAGAGAGGAATTTTACTTAATTATTAATTAAAAAGGGACAGATTATTAGCCCTATAGATGTTTCCCTTCTATAAAATGTTATCTATCTCATTACAGTACAAACTGTGTTGAATTCTTCAGAAGTTGAAATGTCTAATCAATGTTTTTGAAATTCAAAATGAAAGGTATCTTACCTTGAACGTTTTTCTTCCTCTTTTATTTCATTCAAAATATCCAAATCCATCCAATCTGGCGGCACAATCCTACATTTTTGTTTGTTTTTAAACATCACAGCCAGCCAAATAGGCGTAGAAACCGGCAAACCGGCGACAAAAGGCCCCAGTTCACCAGAAATGAGAAATATCTTGTCATAGCTGAAGTTTGGAATAATCTTCACGTGTTTATTTTCGGCCAAAAATTCTATTTCATCCGGTTCCATTTTCATACGGTTCCGATCAGTTGCTATTTAATAAACATTTGATTGTTACATTAGTCAGAGAAAAAATATATAACAAGAATGAAGATGAATTCATTCACGCAGACACAAACCATAAGTAAATGCAAAACCAATATTGAAAACTGCAATTTAACTGATTTTAAAAAACAACTAAAATGTCTTAAATTCAAAGTGATTCTAGGACAGAGAGCGCGAACAAAACAAAAAACGGAAGAAAAAAAAACAAATGAAAAGCCAATCAGAACTAAGAACTAAGAACGCCACAGGCAAAACCACAGATTTCAAATTCAAAACGTCAAAAGTGAAATCACAGACTACAGACATGAAATGCGAGAAGGCAGGAAAAAGATTTGGTCATGCAGATTCCACGGATTAAAGATTTGATAGGGACCAGAGACAAACTTCTATAAACTAAAAAATCTGCGAAATAAAACGGTAGGTACTAATGTAAAAAATAAATCAAATGGACAAACATCGATTATTATAAATTTATTTTTGTTCAACCAAGTGGAAAGTGTAAAAATCAATTTCATATATTAAACATTGATTCATTATACTTTAGTACAGTAAATTATTTAATAAGCAATAGTTGGAAGGGCTCTTAACGCTTATTTTTGACCCCTAAATGTTTTACAAAAAAAATAGAAAAATTCTATGTATACTACTCTTCTCAACTACCAAACTTTTCAAACAGAAAGTTTAATTTTTTGAGATTGGAGGATATTTACGGAAAGTGTTGTATGCTTCAGGTGCATAAGGAAAGCTTCCAATAGGATCTTATTACAAAAAGGATTCCTCGCTCTAACAGATAATAAAAACTACTACGGCCAAACATCACTATACTTATATAGGAAAAAAAATTTTCAATCATTTACCATAAAATCTACAGGAAGAAATAAATTATGAAAAATCAGATAATTAACTTTAACATAAAATTAAATACACATGTGTATATTTATGAATTTTGTTTTTTTTTAAGTGTTATGTTTTCTTAATTTTAAAATTATTTAAATTACTTATTTATTTATTGAATTTCGTTTCTTCTTTAGATTATTTTGCATACTTGCCAAACATGAGAGCCAGACCTTTTTTTTGGCAAGTTCAACCTTAAGTGTTCTATTCATTATTTTATGTTCTGTTTTCTTGCTAATAAAGTTTTACCAATTAAACAATGTGTAAATTGTTTTTGTGTTTGTTATTTTTTTATGAAAAATATTACTACACACTAGAGAAGGGCATTTTGTTTTTTTTTATAAGATTAGCTGTAACAGTTACCATTTCACAAATTAAGCTGTTTCATGAAGACATTTTTAAAAAAACAGTTTAGTGCAGTTCATTTTATTTACTTCTGCCCCTGGTCATTTTGTTTTTGTTTTTTTGAAAGTATTTATTTATTTTCTTGAAACTGTTTTAAAATGGCAGTTACATTTTTTTACAGCCTCTACTGTACACAACGTTAAGTGGAAAAAGAAAAAGGAGAAAAGCAAGGAAAATTAATAAACTATTGTTTTATGAATATTTCAGAAATGACTGTGATAAATTTTAGACATTTTCATTCTTGTTTTATTGATTTATACTTTTTATAAAATATAAAACAAAAAATAATGTGTCTTACTGGGAGACAATAAAATGAACTAAACTTTAAATTTGTGAACTAAATCATTTTTCAACAATGTTTGATTATGTCCAAATGCTTGCAGACTGGCTGGATTTCCTCCCTAGGGAGTTGTTCATATTTAAATTTATTTCAACAGAGAGGGAAAAATTTTTGAGAAGGGAATATGGAAGTCTAGGCATTTACAGGGCTTATGACCTGTCATTGGCTGGTTTAAGTTGAAACCTTTATCACGTGGGTGAGATTCATCCGGCTGAACCAAATCACCTACTAGGCAACGCCTGAAAACAATTTTTCAATTTTTATACTTCTTCTTTTACAGCAGCTCTTTTACTTCACAAAAGTCAACAGATGGAAGAGTTGAGGTAATGTGGATGTTCAAACATAGGCAGAATGGTGAATGTTACACAGTGTGTAAAGTGGCCACTTAAACCAGCCAATGACAGGTCATAAGCCCTGTAAATGCCTAGACTTCCATATTCCCTTCTCAAAATTTTTTCCCTCTCTGTTGAAATAAATTTAAATAATTTTTCTTTTCGAATTTATTCCAACTCACTTTATCGCTTATTTTATTTAAATGGGTCAAACAAACCATCAAGCCATTCCTCCGTAGGGATAGGTAGAGATGATAGAACGCCACATCACTCTGTCTTTACACACATACCTAACTTTCTCTACATTCATACAATTTCTCATACACGCGCGCTGATTATTCCAATTATGGTGACCGGTCTATACCGGTGTTTTTAGTGTGTTTAGCCTATGCTACAACTGATTCGTTTGAGATTACGAGAAAAACAGCCAGAATACGAACAAAGGCATGACACAAAGTTATTCTTCTGCATGATAACGCTCGACCTCATGTCGCAAAAGTCGTAAAAAAAATATTTGGAATTGCTGAAGTGGGATATTTTACCGCACCTGCCGTATTCGCTGGACATTGCTCATTCTGACTACTGCTGTTGTTCTGATGGATGCAGCATAATTTGGCAGGTCACCGGTTCACTTTTTTTGCAGAAATCGGAAATTGGCTCCTAACTTGGATTGCCTCAAAAGACGAGACATTTTTTTGAGATGAAATCCGAAAATTGCCTGAGAGGTGGGAAAAAGTAATAGCCAGAGATGGACAATACTTTGATTAATCTGTTCATTAATTTTGTTCCGAAATATATGCATTTTTGTCCATAAAAAACGAACCGAACTAATTAGTCATGAACTTTTAAATTATGATTTATTATTAAAAATGTTAAATTTGTTAAAACTTAGCGATAGAAGAAAAAATATTATTTACCTATGAAATTTATTCAAAATTGTAAATTCAATATGGGAATGCCCAGAACTGTTATCTCTGATCAACTTCAGGGTGCCTGGAAGAATTACTAGACAGATGCCACCGTTTTGTAGCAACAATTCACGGACAGTGTATACTTGTAATGCAGTATTAAACAGACTTCATGAACTCGGCAATAGTTATTCCCACGTATCAGATATATTTAGTGTAGGGTATTGTTCCTATGGAAAAAACCTTTTTAAGTTTTTCAAAGATGGTGAATGGTAATTAAACTTTTAGTATAATTATTATATGATACAGTACCTTATGATTACAATTTTACCGTATTTATTAGTAAAAAAATACTATAACTAGATAGCTTCAAAATCAGCATTTTTGAGTTGCCCACTAAAAACACATATTTGCATCTTCCTCTACAAATAGGCAAGTCGCGATTCATTAAAATCACATTACATGGTCATATTATGATGATTTGAATGTATGATTGTAGCATTCATGGAGGATTAAAAAGTTTTTTTTTAGTTGGTAACTTACAAATAGCCGCATTTGCCTATGATGTCCAAGGCCCTAGGTTCAATTCTTTTTCAGAATTTTTACCTAGAAGTAGCTTCCGAATTAAAAACACCCGTCTAGGATTCTGACTATATTTCATGCATGGAACTGTTTCTCATTTACCGCTCTAATTTTTTTGCCTCCTCTTTTACATTAGTAATAGCTGCTCGATTGAGGAATAATATACCCACTAATATCAGACTTCATTATTCTCATTGAAATCACAATTAAAATGTCATTATATGAATATTTGTGTTTTTCTTTTCCAGTTTTACCAATATTTCGTTTATATTTACTATGTATCTTTTCAAATTAAACTGTTTGGGTAGGGAATACTCTTCTCACCTCACTCACTGCATGGGCTATCTCTTCGTTCTAATAACGAGATAACCTTTTCAATACTCATTCACCGCTCTAATTGTTTTGCCTCCTTTTTTACAGTAGTAGCTGCTAATCTACCCACTATTGTTAAAAACCTCCCTTCTTTATTCACGTTTAAATAATGATTGAAACATCGCTATCTGAATAATTGAGTTTTTCTTAATCCTCCTTCTTCCCTTCCCACTTTCACTCCCCTTTTTCTTCATAGTATAGTGTAGATATTTGGTTAATTTCTATTTCAAAAAAAAAATATCCATGTTCTGTTTTATAATTAAAATATTCTAATACACCTACAATATGTTCATTTACTTATTTACTAAAATCAAACGATTTGAGTATATGCCTGCCCTTATATGTACATAAAGTGTTTAAATAAATAGGAATTGATTTGTGTATCATGTAAATAATGTGTTAAAATAAATAAACATACTGTATTTGTCATTCCGTCTGGACACAGTAAAAATAAATAAATAAAACTGTCCTTTAAAACTCAACAGATTCTAAATAAACATTAAAAATCAGTTTAGCATACAGTGCAGATATGTGGGAGTTTGTCACAGCCACTCAAATATTTATAACTTGTTGAAACAAGTGTTCATAATAAAACTATGAAACACCCAGAAAAATTACAGATGTATGTAAGTACTTGTATTTTTTTTGTTAAATGGAATCCCAGGAAAATATTACATTTTTCAGCTTTTCATATGTATTGTGATGTAGACATTTAGTAAAAAAAAATCCTTTTTTTAACCCATTTTTCAAATGCAGGTTGTAAAAACATTATTTTTATTGGTATTAGTCACTGTACACATATAGTATTTTGTGTTAGGAAATATCTAAATAATATATTCATTTATCACTCTAATGCATTTAATAGTTGATAGTCCAATTAATTAATTATTACTTTTGATAAATGCTTGCTTAGCAAAACATTTAAAATGTTACAATTTAGATTGAACCATTATATATTATAATTTGTAGGTACATTGTAAAATGGAGTTACTTTACTATTTGTTTTTATTTAATTAATGGATGTGTTGTTTTTATAAATATTACTTTACCCATTTACACATTTTACCCATTTAATCTTATAAAATTACAAAATGGGGAGCCGGGTGCTTGTAATTTTTAAGATGATAAATACCTTAATGTTTTTACTATTTGATTGCAGTGATTACCCGAATGAGGAGAATACACAAACATTTATTTATTTATTTTTATTTAATTTTTAAACATTATTTTGAGTAAGTCAAAATTTTGGAAGACAAAAACTGGATTTAAACTTCTAGGGAGTTATTAAGAATGTTATATTACAACAGAGATGGAGAACATTCTACAGATGGGAATATTGAAGTCTAGGCACTTGCAGAGCTTATGGCCTGTCGTTGGCCAGTTTACATAGTCAATTTACGCACTGTGTAACATTCACTATTCTGCCTGTTTAAACATTCATATTTTTTTTATTTATTCATTTAAAGATACCTACATATTACAACAAAAAAACCTATCTCTAATTCTGAGGCCAAAATCCTTGTGTTGAGTTGGGATACAACATTATAGAAAGTGGAAATATGCATTTTATTAAGGAATACTAAAAATATAAATTATTACATAAACATAAATTTTGATAAACATCTGGACAACGCACTTAATAGTATATAAATCTATGCAATGTCTCTCAGCAGTTTCCTGCAATGATCTCTACCCTTAAACAAAATCCAAACTTGTACACTTCTCCTGAAAATGGCTTTCGTTTTTGAGAATTTAATATATTCATCCAGGACATTGCATACTCTTAGGGCCACAAAAGAGAAATTTCTCCGAGCGAAAGTTGTACGTGTTTTTGGAATGAAATAATTCAACTGATAATTAAGTGTGTAACCACTAGTGTTCTAAATACCATCAGGTTGCTGGAACAAGTTGGTAACTTACATTTCACTTTACTATAGATATTGCACTTTTAAAGTTAAAAGGTAATCCCAAATCAACAATTAAAATAAAACCACAAGCAGAGTAATTAATTTAAACTTATTATAAAATGTTATTTTTGTTTTTATTAAATATTACATATTTTATGAAGAGATCTCCTTAAAAAAAAATCTAGCTACCAATTTGTCCCAGAAACCCGACAAATGTATGGTTGAATAATATTAAGATTTTAAGTACTTTTAATTATTTGAAGAGTGAGTCACTCGGATAATGCAAATGGTCTAGTTGTTACCAGTTCAAGGGCAGTCTTTATATCTAGTATACTAACAAAAACCATCTGGTTTTCATAAATCTAAATATCAAATGTACAAAATGGTACTAAGTACGCAGCGATCAAATATTTGGTCAAACCTTATTGATTATAAGTAATTAGGCGATTCTAAATAAATATTATGTCAAGATAAATTTGATAACTCACATTTTGCTATCCAAAGTTAAATATGTTTAAGTTATGACTGATATATCACTGGGTGATTACTACAATTAGGTAACTTCTAAATCAGCATTTGTGAGTTGCCCACTAAAAAAACACCCTTTTATCCTCCTCCGTAAATGCTACAATCATGCATTTAAATTTTAATGAATCGCGACTTGACTATTAGTAGCATTTATGGAGGAAGATACAAATATAATACAGAGACAGTCTGCATTACGTGATAGGTTAAACAGCAAGTAAAGTAATGCAGACTGCAATTGTCAAATAAATAAATGCATATGTGTTTTTAGTGGTCATCTCAAAAATGCTTATATTAAAACTACCTAGTTGTAATTACCCACGACATTAAACTACTAACCATGCAGAATTAATAAAACAAAAACATATTACTATGTGTTGGTATATTGAAATATGAGTTTGTCATGAAATATGGTTATTCTCAGGTAAAAATACTGAAAAGGAAAATTGAGTGGAGATAAGTTCGCTCGTAGCGCAGTGGTTGACACATTTGTATTGCTTGAAGCCTGGTTAAATTCCTAGCAAGATCAATATAAAATGCAAAATTTTAAAGGTAGTTCGCTGTCCCTGGACTTCTGAAATGTGAGACTGATCACCTTACGTTACATTTGGTATACCAGTGCAGTGTTCTATGCAATACTGGGTGCGAATAGACAGATAACGGGGAGTTTAATAGTACCTACTTACTACAGTTTAGATACCATTTACTTTTATTTTATCACGAGTGTTCCCTTGGCAGGGGAACATAAATGATGATTTCCAGTGGGGAAAAATTATTATTGTAATAAAAAAGTTTTAAAAATATGCGCTGTTTGTAATAATTACAGAAGAAAATAATTTGTTTTTCAAATGCAATACTATTCTACTTTTACACTAAACTTTTATAAAGCAATTATAGTAAAAAGACTTTTATACTAATTTACCTCTCTAAGGCCGGGTTGTTTGATCATTAGTAAAAGGCCGTTTAAACATGGATAATACAATATTGTTTTGTCCCAGAACTCGACCGTTGTCCATGTGTAAAGAGTGATCTCTAGGACAAAACATTGTTCCGAGATATTGTCATGGAGATAGATGAGAAGGCTATCTCAGCCGAACAATGATTACCCCCACCACCGTGCGCGGCCGCATTGTCCTCGTGAACGCGCACGGACAGGACCTTATGACAATAGAGATTTGCTCGACGCGTACATGTTGCTCCTGCATATTTTTTCTGATGAAAATAGAGACTATTTATCATTTAGTTCTTTCTTTAACAATTCTAATACATCTTAGTATAAAATAAAAAGTATTTTTTGTGAACTCGCTCGTAATAAATATCATCGAGTATTCATTTTTGCAGAGCTCACGTGTGATCTGCAGCCGAATTTTTGTATTGTCCCAGCATTCTGTCCTGCGCAATTGAGGCTGTTCACGGATTTGGGACAAGAGAATATTGTCATATTTATTGTGTTGTCATATCTATTATTGTCATAGTAAAAGTATCCAGTAATAGTAAAAAATTTGAAAAAGTATTTATTTCTTCATAGAAAAAAAATTGTTTTTAAAATTGTTATAACATTCGATTTTTAACTATAACTAATGATCAAACAACCCGGCCTTAAACACCTCTGTTTTATCAATATGCAGTAGATCAGTAACATACAGCATCGGATCTAACGGGATCTAGTATCCCGCCACTTACTGAAAAGGCCCGTCCCTTTTCACACATTTGTAAATTTATGTGAGTATATTATTCTCCCCTTCCTAGTAGGCAAGTGTTTGATTCTTTGTGCCAACTGAACCTATGGTAGGTCCAGCTTTGGTGGTATACAACTGATTAGTATCACACAAAAAGTAAGGAAAAAGAAATGTATGCAATCATAGCGCCCTTGAGGTGATTTTCACAAAAATGGCACTATATAAATTATCCAAACATTATTATTATTATAGGTATATATTGCGAGGCAATTACTACAACCAGGTAACTTCAAAATGAGCATTTGTGATTTACTCACTAAAAGCACATTTTTTTATCCTTCTCCATAAATTTATTTATTTGTTCTTTTACTATTTATGTATTACTTTTTTACATTAACGATAATGTTCTGTGCCGAAGGAGACATTTCATATCATTTTTAAACAAGCCTTATTAAACATAATCAAATCATAAAATACATATTAAACACATAAAACTTACAAATAAAAACACAAAAAAAAACATCTTTCTACCTATTTGTCCTGATCCACTCATCAATCCATGCGCATCCCACCCCCATTATAAATTTGCTAATGGCGATTTTATAGTGACAGTATTTACTAATTATCCTTATGGACAATGGAAGTAGGTTGTACACTAATGGAGAAGTAGACCAATCCTCTGACCGAAAGTTGTGTTAATTTTCGATTGCTTTTGCAGCATCAGGATGGAATTTCTAGTAACTCTAGTAATTGTGTTTGGTGTCATGGGGAGGTATTGAATAATTTTTGTATGCATACATTAGTTAAACTTTTGCATAAATTTGTTTCATAGTCATACCATAAAGTTTTTTGTGTATGTCGAGGGAGCTCATACTGACAGGGACTTTCAGGATAAATTTTATGCTACAAATAGACAAACCATACATATAAATCATCATAATATGATAGTGATAAATCACTACTCGCTGTAGCATTTATGGAGGAAGGTACAAATATGTGTTTTTAATGGGTAACTCTAAAATGCTGGTTTTATAGTTGTGGTAATTACTTTGATTTGTCTAAATAACATAAATAGTTTAGATTAAACTTGTTCATGTAATTTACATTTGTAGGCTAAGTACAGAATATACCAGTTTTCTCAAAACTGACAACTGAATGCAATCGATTTGATCAACTGATAATTTTTTTTTAAATGCGTGTAAATGTTTCCACATACATTCCAAAAATTGCAAAATATACCGTATTATAAGCGGAATAGTGTATTTTACGTGGTGGATGAAGTGCTCAGAAGTGCAGTTGCAGAAGTGCTAAATTAAATCAGGGGTGGTATTCTGAAAGCAAGAGTGACAGAGAACACATATTTACGTACTAAATACACGCTAACAGAGTGATCTCTTCGCGCGCCATTCCGTTTAGAATACAAGCCCAGTTAATAATAGATCACAAGCCCTGTATTTAAATCCCGGGACTTGCATATTCCATTCGCAGTTAGGATATCAACCTACCAAATAATACAACGGGGTAAGGGATGTAATAGAGAAAACAACAAAAGCGATTTTCCTTGGTGTTTATTGAATAAATTATACATTGCATTTTAATAAAAAATGAAAATGAACCCATCTATAATCTAATATAACAATTTATTTTGCAGAAATATATATTTATGTTTACATACTATTTTTTTTTATTCTAATGTATGTAGTAATTATGAATGTATATCCAAAAAGACTATCCACTTTTTGAATATATTTTTTATATAAATTATCTACGAATTTTAACTAGACTTAATTCAAATTCACATTTAACAGAAAATTTCCTGTAGTAATAATAAATGTGACACTAATTTATCATTATAAAAACTTAGAAACAGACGTCGTTTTTCCAATTATTTCACCATTGAAATTATTTACAAATATTAGAAGTTCAGTTAACAGTTCGCCCCGAAGGAGCCTAAGGAGGGCTGAACGTGACGGCACCAGGACCGAGAGAAGAGAATTAGAATAATCTATTCAGCACACCGTACACCCTTTTCATGTTTTATTACAAAATAAACACACCAAGAAGTATCGAACAAGCAAAACAAAGAGAAATATTGACCAGCAGAATCTTATTCCAAACATTATAGTATTAAAGTCATGTGGTCATATTTATATACATGACAGGTTACGAAATAGTATATTTCTAAATATTTGCATAAAGCATTCTGTTTTCAGATCTCAACAGACCTTTATATCGAGGAGCCATACAATTCATCGAGAGCTGGACTCGCATAGAAAAATAATACATTTAATTTAGTCAAATAACATATTTCTTAGAAAACAACTTCAGCATTATTTTCATGTAATCTAAAATAATAGTTTCTTAGGTGCACAAGATGGTAGTGGTCCACCAATGTACATAATATATTTAACATGTTCCATGTACTAACACCATTTAATATTCAATTACCACAAGTCTATTTGGATTCCAGTTGCACAGGTAAAAAAATCTTATCATAATAAAGAATAATCCTCATCTTAATTTTTAGAACATTAGTATTTGAACATTGTGATAAGTAGAAGAATAAAACATGTTCACACATTCAGTTAGCCAAAAGCAAGTGTCTTCAGTAGTATAACGTCAAAGCAACATGTTTAGGTAATCAACATAAAAACTATTTTATACAAGTTCACAATGTTTGAGTCCGATGCAGTCTATTAACCATACAATATTATCATATTTTAACAACAATTTTACAGTACAAGAAAAAATCACATGTATATTATGTGAAATACTTTTTATTGAATGAAACAAAAAGAATACGCAATTTTGCTTGAAAATAATAATTGTCACACCGCACATCAGTACAGTATTATTTTGTGTTTTCTCAACAATACTTAGAGAGTATCTTACGGAGTATTAAACAATAAAGCAATTTTGTCATACTACTTATATATTTACAAAGACTTTGCTTATGGAATGAAATTTATTTATCATAATATATAAATAAGTTTTAATCTATTTAAAAATCATCACAGGAATTATTACAATACATTTGTAAAGCTTCTCGAAGGTTCAATACAACTTTACACACTGCATATATAACATTACTGAATTTTCCAAGCAATTATTCCAGGCTTGTCCTTCTCACAGGGAGATATACAAATTGGAGCAAAGAAGTCACAATATTCGCAGTAGCGTTTTAATTTACATTTCCAAATTTATTCTACCCACATTGGAGGTACAATTATTGACATAGATAGGCCCAGAAATGGTAACTGATAATGAAAAACATTACTCAGAAATGAAATATTTAGACAGTAGCGCCAGTGATTGTAGCATAGTGATTGTACTGGAAGAATATCAGAGACAGTTGAAGCAGAGAACATGATTTAGGGATTATTAATAGTGAGATATGTGATGTCTCAACATTGGGCTAGCTTTTTGCTACTCATTCTGTAGGTGGTTTCATTTCTAAAACAATTAATTTCTCATTTCATGCAACTTTGTTTCTAATTGTATCATATACAATAAACCTTTAGCGGGTCAGTACTCATCTTCTAACACAGACGCAGTTTCATCGGAAGACTCATCGAAAGACTTGATCAAAGTAAAGAAAGAGGTTAGAGTCTTCAAAATAACTCCCTTACCTTCCTGTTGATGGGCATCTGTATTCGTTTCCCATGTCAAGAAGCCATTTAAGGTGATAATCTCTCCGTACTCCCATAAAAAGTCAAACACCTTCAGCGTGATGCCCTGTGGGTATTCCAACTTACAAATAAGGTGCTGGATAGCAAACAAGCACTCGGACTCTTGCTTCGCTTTGCCACCCACGTAAGCAGTGAGCAAGGGGTAGTACGCGGAGAGTCGCTGCGGTGACTCGATGGGATCATATCTAGGTTTGTCTAAGCCATGGGTACACAGGGCATAAACGTGTATAGCCTCAGTGATTGCTCTGATGAACCAGCCATCCTCTACAGCATCCCCAATTCGTCGGTCTATCCATTCTTTGATGGAGTCTCGGCTTTCATTATTTTGCATTTTTAGCAACATTTGCGCGCAAGCATCTTCAGGATTTGTGATCATCCCCCCCCCACTCTGCATCCATTTCAATGGAAACTCTTCCAAGAATTGTTCTACTCTCTCTTCAGACATCCAATCTGAGAGTTCTATATTGGATTTTTCCCATAATGCCTTGATAAAACTTTCCGACTCTTTGAGTTTTTCTAGGAATATAGCAGTCAAGAATTCGAAACCTTTCTCGAGTTCAATTACTTTAGTAAAAGCTAAGTGAATATCTTTTAAAGTTAAATCACTCTTTTTCATATGAGCCCATATAAATGCACTAAGCACTTTCCATATGGTTTTGTCTCCTTTTACAAAATAGCTAGATGATTGATCCATAGTTTGCTTAACAACCGAAAGGAACTCCTCACTGGATATGCTATCATCGTCAACCAAACGGCCTGTGACATCACCTAGTATTTGCATGTTCTCTCGTTTATTATGTTCTAAGCCCCAGAGAAGTAATTCTTTTACCACGAGTGGCATTTCATCTTTGGTGAAATTGGACTGAATTTTATCTAATATTCCATAAGGACTATCTACATGCGCCATAACATCTTTCACTTTAGTGGCAATTGACTCCTGGGATGAACTAGAAGGTTGGTCTTCAGTATCAGACTTGAATGTCGATCGTTCAATGGAAGCTCCTTTTGATCTGTAACTCACTTTTTTACTGGAAGTATCTTCTGGAACAGCCGCCCGGTCCTGATCTGAATATTGATTATCCAAAACGAGGTACATATTTGATGTCTCTGTTGCAGGTTTCCTATTGTTAGTTGAGGCACTGCTACCAGCTTTGTGACTAGAGGGCCAATTTTCTGACTTATTGGTTTTAGTAATAGTTGAGCCTTTACCCCATGGAAACTGGGTCGAGGGTTGGAGAGATGTCTGTGTGATGGGAGTAGCTGCGAGCTGTTGTAACCGACTAAGCTTGCCGGAGTCTACCACAAATGAGGTTTGCTTGGCACGTGTGTTTCTAGAAGAAGCCGTGGACCATCCGTCATCTGTAACACTCTTGGAGCCCCCACGTTTGTTCATGTTATTAGGCCGGTCATCTTTCCTCGACATATTTGTGGGAGAGGAAAAGTTTGAGTACATTGCGTTTTTCTGTTCCATCTCAACCTCTAGTTTAATTTGGTCCATTGTTTTAGGGTTGGCGTTAGCCGCCAGTTGCCGAGGTACCCAATGGTTGTGCCGTAGATCAATGACATCTTGTAGCATAAATCGAATTCTGCTACTGACATTATTGTCTTTAGTCTCAAAAATTTTTCTCATGCTATTAAAATAGGTTTGTAAATCTACATCTGACTTCTTTTCTAAATCTTTGCCAATAGTAGTAAGTAATTTACACAAACACTCGAGTGTTTCTTCCTCAATTTTATTCAAAAGACGATTCATACAAAATAAAATAATGTTGCTAGTTATGATACTTTGTTTAAAAAGTTCCCCTATAAATCTTACATTACCGACTGAACGACGTCTTACTTTGCGCTCTTCTTCTTCTAATAATAAAACTAATTCTTTCTTCTTCTCCGGATCAGTACACTTTTCAATCTCTAACTTACGTTCTTTTGTAGTATCGTCTTCTTTTTCAAATTCTGACTGGCACCGACCAATAATCAAGGAACGGAAGTTCACTGGTTTCTCATCTTTAGAGTCACAAACATTAATCTGTTCTAATTCTTTACACATCAAAGCATAGGCTACAGAAAAGTTTGGTTCGTCTATTGCCTTTTCAAACACAAGGTCAATAACCCCGATCAATCTTTCCTTAGTATCTATTTTTAGTTGACGAACCTTGGAAATAAGAGTGTCAAATTTTTGAGGGGTAAGTTTATTTAATACGCTACGGAAAGTTTTGTATAACTCTAATGTCGCTACCTCTTCATCTTCGAGCTTTGATGATCTCATACGAGCTGGTTTCCAGGCATTTTGTGTTTCATTAAGTTTCACATCTGATTTCAATGATAAATTTACATGAATGATGTTCGACCTGCTGTTTAGTCCTGAACCAGGAGTGCTGATTCCCTTGGAATTCGGTTTCCCATGCTGAGATTTTCGGTTTGGAGTTGCATTATGTACTGCACTTCTAGCAAATCCAGGTAATAATAGATCATTCTGTTTCATCATCGGAAGACTGCGAGATACATCTGATGGATTGCGAGGTTGTCTCAAAGCATCGGCTACTATTTCCATCTGATTTATATTTTCGGGTTTCTTCTTTGAATTAGGATCATATCGTAACATAAGAAGAAACTCCGGATCATAACATTTCTTTCCGGAGGTGTTGAGTGGTGACCACTGATCTTCTCTGTAACTATAGCGTAAAAGAGGGGTGGATTTCTCCTTATCGGTAGGTACTTTTTCATTTTCTGAACCATCTGATTTTTCCATGGATTCAGTTACTTCCCCAGAATTTTCAGCATTAGGATTGGCTTGTTCAGCATTAACTTCGTTGTCCTGAGGAGTTGGTTCACTTTCTACTGAAGGTTCTACAGTCTCCTGTTCTTTCACTTTTTCTTTTTCATCCTTATCATCATCACTTTTCTCAGTACCAGGTGTCTCATTAAAAATAATTTCAAGTTTGTTTGATGTAAATATTTCATTTTCACACACATCCAATTTTTCAACAACTTCTTTCTCTGGTTCCTCACTTGGCACGAGTGACATTTGTGGCTCCTTTGACAACTCTATGGGATTGGAACTAGACTCCGAGACTTCTTTGTTTGCATTACTTATTTCATTGGGAACTAAAGATATTTCAAGAGGCGGAGGGTTTTCTAAAACTGTCTCCACGTCGGGCGGCTGTCCGGACTCCACTTTATTGTGAACCGGTTGACGTTCAGAATGACGAGGCTTTGACTTTTTAGTTTCTTGTTTCGATTTACTGTGTGTAGAATTATTTAACGTTTCACATACGGTTGTTTCTTGATCAGTGGAACTTACATCAAAAACTGGAAGCTGAGCCAAAACATTATCTCTAATATCAAGATTAACCATTCCAAATTGAAGTTTTTCAACATTATCAATAATTTTTGGAGAATGGATTTCATTTTCTTTGTTATCTACAAGAGATGGTACTTCTGTTTGTTTTTCGTCAGGTTTCTTTATGAATTCTTCGATAAGGGGTGTAAATGGAGCGATTACCGGACTTGGAAAGTCTTTGGGCAATGAATCTTTGGGCGGAAGAATTTCATCAACTACGGGTTCAGGCTGTATTTGCTGTTTATTAGCCTTTTGAACTTTAATAGCGTGTATCTTCTTAGATTCCGATGTAACGTTATCTATAACTTTTTGCTGCTTGATTATGTGACTTTGTTTAGGTACAATTTCTGGACTATTAGAAATAGCTGAAACTACGGGAGTTTCAGCAAGTTCATTAACTTGGTTGTGTTTAAGATATTTTTCTTCAATTAGATCCAATTCGCACTTGATTTCAGCTGCAATGTCATCATACATTTGCGGCGCAACAACATTATTTTCTCGGATTTGAGATATGTGATTGTCATTTTCAATTTCGCATTTATCATTGGCAATAGTCTCATCAACATCTTTCGCGGCACCGGAGACTCTCCTGTTAAATTCTTCGACAATGGCCAAAGTATTCTTATCCGGTGGAGGGGGAGCGCGATCTCCAGCCTCGCTGCTGGCATCATCTTCGTAAATCTCATCAGTCACGTCCTTCCCGGATTCGGGGTCCACGATGGGCAAGGCGTGCGTGCGGCGCTTCTTTTCGCCGGTAGGGGGCGCGTGCTGCATGGGCGGGTAACGGTTCGGCACCAGCATGGGGTTCTGCGGCGGTTGCTGCGAGGGCGGCTGCGAGGGCGGGCGCGCCACGGGCGGGCCGGCGGGCGCGCTGTACATGTAGGGCTGCTGGCCCTGGTAGGAGCTGAAGTAGTGCGGCTGCTGCATCATGCCGGGCTGCGGGAAGTAGGGCGCGCGCGGCGCCGGCTGCTGCGGGTAGGCGGCGGGGGGCAGCCCGTGCTGCAGGTGCGACGGCAGGTACACGGGCGCCACGCTGAACACCACCTGCTGGGGCTGCGAGGGCGCGGGCCACGCGCCCTGCTGGCGGTGGTGCGCGGGCCGCGGCAGCTGCTGCGGCGGCCCGCGGTACGGGTAACCCTGCGGCCGCGCGCCGGGCTGGCCGTAGCTCATGGGCTGCTTCGGGTCCTGCTGCGGCGGCGTGGGCGGCTGCGGCAGCCCGGGCCCCCCGCGCTGCAGATGGGCGGCCGCCCCGGCGCCCCCGCCGTACGAGCCGCCCGGGGGCACGGAGAACCCATCGGTCCGTTGAGGGGTGTGAGGTCTCGCTACACAAGCGTATCTCGTAGATTGACCCGGCGCCAACTGCACCTGTTTCCCGTTGCCACTCATGTTTTTAACACCATAGGTATTAAAACACACTTCGCTTCACCTCTCCTCCAATTAAAAATTATTATCAAATGTTAGACATGTATGACATGTCAATTGGAATACGGCATTATAAAAACTATAAAACACAGTTTCTATCGCGACACTATCACTCGCGTGTCTTTAATTTACTTTCTCAATGAATTTTTGGTAGTTTTCGCGACGAAAACTTGCTATTTGAGAAATATGAAAATCGACTCTTCGCAAATGGAACACGTTCTATATTTTACGGAGCAAGCTGTCAGCGTTTAAGGTTATGTCTAATTCCGTGGTGCGTGGTGTTTTTCGATAATATATTTTGCGTGTTTATGTCACTTAACCACTAACCGTTAGTATGAAGACAAAATTTATTTTATTTTGATTAGATAATGACGTCCACAATTGTTTAAATACGTCGAAGACACCCCATCACAATCAACAAATATTATCGACACGTGTAGGAATCTAAATTATCGATATTTCATTTACGCATGCGTGCCCCGCGAATATGGCTGTATAATTCAGATTTTAGCAGCCAGTACGCAATGAAATGGCTGAATAATGCTCGGGCAATAATCACATTCCCGTTAATTTTCATCTTTTCGAGTTCGTTTGCATTAAAATTAATAAAAAAAATAATATGATAGGAATAAGGAAAGAAATTATTTTATTTGCAAAAACCGAATAACAATGAAACCCTTTTTATGACTTTAGTAAATTAATTAGTAGTTACTTATTATATTTATATAACATGCATTATGCATATTATGTTTATATATAATTTCAAATTTGGTGTTGCTGACAATTATTATTTATTTACACTACAATATGATTTTTCATTATTATTGTTTTGTTATTTTTTTTACAAGTGGAATTATACGAAATGGCTTTTCATAGATACGCTTTTTTCTTCCATTTTATTTACTTAGAAATGTATATAAAACTATAATTGGCATATAATTTGGTTTATTTATAAATAAAACCCATTGAGATATATTTTATGTATACACTGGATGCAACACTAAGCGGCTTAAGTGCCCGACGTGTGTTCCATTAATATCTTGTAATTTATTAAGTAAAATATCCGACTTGTGGTGTTTTTACGTTTCGTTAACGTCGGTAAAGGGAGAAACCTAAGAGTAATAACACGCCACTGACTAATAAAGTCTCCCATACGGAGAAACACCCTTATATGATTATTAACCATGATGTTAGCTACATATTACAGCAATACAGTGGCCATGGGTACTTGGGTCGAGAATTACAAGTACAAACCGAAAACGTCCGTTACACGTTTGTTGTTAAAGTAAAAACCAATGTAAAAGCCGAACCAAAAATGTGGAACATCTTTGTTTATTATTACAACAACAATACATGGCCCAATAACCTAAAAAAATATTTCAAGTACCTACCTATAATATAATGAATAATTTAAGAGATGAACAAAAACTTGCGAACTTTAAATCCAACTTCACTATTTTTTAAATAAACTAATTTATCATTTATTCTGTTGCAAAACTGAATTAAAAAAAAAAATATATTAACTCAACATTAATATGGGTTTTCGTAAATATGGCTACTTAACAGCGGGTTAAATTGCCAGCTCTACTTGGGCGAGTATAAAATTTCGCTTAACCCCTTGAGTCAGCTATTTTGTTTGGCTGTTCAGACATGTAGGTAAATATATTAGTGTTAGTATAATTATGGTGCGCGCGTTTGTCTACCATGCAAGAGGTCTCAGGTTCAATTCCTTAAATGGTTGACATTATGACTGAAAAACAATTGAATGCCACGCAGAAAGCTCAGAATAGGGGAGTAAAAACAAAATTGAGATGTGGCAGATAAAAAATAATATTTAACATATTGAACATGCTTTTGGTAAGCAAAAAGTGATTTCATTACTTTTGTGTTAATATTTAAAAATAAAGCATTGCCCGAATACATGTTTTGTGATGTTCAGCGTAATAACGAAATTTTTCACTATCCTACCAGGGGAGGAGAAGGTTTCAGATTCCCCAAAACAAGAATCCAGGCAACTCAAAATAATCTATATCATAAAGGACTTAATAAGATGTTTAATGAGTTGCCCAAAGAGATTAGAGATACTGGGTCTATCGCATCGTTTCGTGGGGTGACGATGATTTTGGCTAAAAACAAATATCCATATAGGTATAGAGTGTCATCGGAAAGCGTCTGGATTTTATAACAAAGTTTTGTTTTTGAAATTATTTTTGAATATACAGGGTGTTCACTAAACCTTGTCACATCCGAAACCACGATGATCAGTGAGCAAGAAGACATATTGGCACATTTGAATAAATTTTTAGAACGAGTAAAATTTTAAAAAATCAAATGGTTGCTTACTTCTGCAGGGGAGAAACGAGGAGGGGGGGAGTCTGATGTCTAGTGTCGGGTACGCCTGTACGTCGCGCGCCGCGCGCCGCGTCCCCCACGCCAGCCTCAGTCCGAGCACTGAGATACTTTGTATAAGCAAAGTAATATTTTACGTTTATCCGCACTATTCAATTAAAATATTAACAATTGGAATTTTAACCAAGAAATTTATAGCAGATATTGAGAAAAAAATACAGAACAAAATATTATAGTCGAGGTATTTTAATGTTCGATGTGCTCTTTCCAAAATTATATGCACGTCAGATAGGTATCGTTCTATATTATTTTGCTTATACAAAGTTTCTCAGTGCTCGGACTGAGGCGGGCGAGGTGGGCGCGGCGCGCGGCGTGCAACGTACGGGCGTTCCAGACACCAGACATCAGACTCCCCCTCCTCGTTTCTCCCCTGCAGAAGTGAGCAACCATTCGATTTCTTTAAATATTTTATTTAAAAAAAAAATATTCGTTCTAAAAATTTATTTACATGTGCCAATATGTCTTCTTGTTCATACTGATCATCGTGGTTTCGGATGTGTCAGGGTTTAGTGAACACCGGTATATGAATTATTCCGGCAGCCGAATAACCGGTTACCGGTATATACAGCCGTGGTGAAGTTAAGTGTGAGTTAAGACGCTTAACTCACACATGGAAGGTTCCGGGTTCGGTTCCTGGTGAGGACAAAAAAGTAAATGTGATTAAAGCTACTTTTTCTGCCATTTTTATTAAAAATTACACCACAAACCAAATACTTCCTTTTTTCTGTTTTCTCAGGAAGCTATTTTTCTTGCCTGTCTTTTAGTATTTTATTTATTTTTAATTATACCACTATTGCCATCTAGCGGCCGACCTGTGAAACGCTAAACCAAAATATTCGAATCATTACGATCTCAAATAAACTCGCTCACGAAACTTTTTGCTTCGGCAGTACCTACATATACTAAAAAAAAATTCAAGCACAGGACAGGCGTAATCAATCATTTCTAGAGTAATAATATATTGATTACCTGTCTCACTAGGTAACCCCGTATAGAGGCAGAAATTTATATATTTTTAAATTTATTTTAACACACTATATTTTAAATGAAATTTTCGAGTAGGTAGTAGTACTCCGATAGGTCCATAATACATCTTTTTATTTTTTGATTCCTTGAACTTCTGCAGCAACCCGTCGAAGGCTCTCGGTCCTACGAACTGGTGGCTTCGCTGTCCGTACGCCGCGCCACCGGCACCATTAGGAATACCCAGCTCTTTACTCGAAGACCTAGTTTTCGTTTGCGCGTTAATATGCTTTGTTTTGTCTTTTAGGATGTGAAACAGAGTGACTTATAAAAAGGTTTTTCTTATACTCATTACGTTGAACCTTACTACTTCTTCTGTGGGTGTACCGATGGGCATTGCTTTGGCTATTGCTGGGTTTATGATGCCTCTTTTTATTTTAAGTACGAATATAAGTTTCTTCAGTCTATTTGTTATGTGTACTATAGGTTAATTTCAATATAAAAGGGAATGATCAGGTAGGCTTCATCACATATTTTAAATCAAACAAGTAGTTAAAAAAACACAATTTATTTCCTTAAATTTGCTTCATAATAAATAAATAATATTAGTTCTTCCAGGTTATATCTAGGAATATTGTTTTTTTTTTATTTTACAGGCACCCAATGGGTAATTTATATTATTTAGTACTGTACATGGGTGTTTATATGTAGGTAGATAATTTTATAACATCTTATAAAAGGTACCTACATTAAAAAAATATATTTATTCTGTTTTTCTTTTATATTCTGAATATGTTAATCAATATACCCAATACATTTTTTATGTTATATTCCTAATTTTATTTAGATGATGATAGTTTTGCCTATCGGGACTTACCTTTGGAATTTTATTTTGTTTTTGTGACAAAATCAGTAAAAAAAACATATTAAAGGTCGTTTTGGATATCGATAAGCTTTGTATAACTTTTATGGATGACTTTTAACAATAACATTCATCTAAAAAGATTTCAAAAAAAACATATTACGAGTATGAACAATATCGCCATACGTGTTACATTTCTTATCCAACTAATAAATAATAAAGTAAAATAATTATATCTTTACATTACTTTACACTTACGTGTATTTAAAGAGATAAATTTTCATTGTATTTGGCACATCTTTACTATTTCCCTTTGTTTTATTGTATTTTATTTACACTTTTGTACGCCTAAACGACTCTTCGAAAACATAATAAATTTAGATTTGAATATATCAGAAAAAGCATGAAAATTTAGAACAAAAAGACCGTATTAAAAAATCAATATCATTACATGCCTAATTACCATTCCTTTTATGCACAAACGGAATTGTACGAAGCTCTAGCTTAAATATTATTACTATCTAAATATATTTATAATTCCGTATCAAGATATGTAGGCATACTACACGAGGCATTCCCATCATTCTATATTTCTCTTCATCTGAAAAGTAAAAAAACAAACAATTACAAACTAAAGTGTCTTTAAACTCGTTTGCCGTTTTTCAATTAATATTAAACTTAAGTACTAAATAACCGATTTTTTCGAAAATAATATTTAAATGCTGATTTGATTTATTTATCACAAGATCTTCGTCAGCTATTTTCTTTTCTGTCTGTGGAAGTTATGCATTTTTGTTGAGCATTGCCATTTCTATGTAAATCTAAATACTGAAAAACATCAGAGCTGCTTCTTCCCAAAAAAGCGTGTCTTGTTTTGCTCGTGTAGCCGTTCATCGTGTTTCTCTTTTGTATTTTATACGCAGTTTTGTTGAAAAGGAAATCACCAACAATCTTAAGGGGGCTGAGCCTCAGGCTCTTTGTGGGACTTCGCTCGGCGGAATTTGCGGAACCCGCGCTGTTCCGTTCCATTCTGCTTTGCTTTACTTTGGGAAGTTCGGAAATATTGAGATACTTTGGAGACCTCTTAAGATCTCCGTTCTCAGAACTGTCGAGGCAAAATATAGTTGGCGTAGTCGTCGAGTATGATAAAATCGGGGTATCTATCCGGTTCGAATCGCTACTTGAGTGCATTTTTATTTTGATCTCTTTAGAAGGTTTTAAGACACAGTCGAAACTTTCGACTGACTCATTCGGGCTTTCAGATACACGGTCCGTTTCGAATGGTAACTCGGTAAGGTAATTTTCGTCACTAAAATCGTACTGGGTAACAGAGAGATACTGCATCGGAGATGGTAAAAAAACATCGTCGTCCGGATCATACTCAGTGGTGAAGGCTAATTGTTTGGATCTGGACTCCCCGTCGCGAGATATGACCGCGATGCCATCTTGGGAAACGTCTTTCTCAGACACAGAGGGAACTTCGGTGATTTTCCACATCTCTCTCCGCTGTGTCGAGCAAAGCTGCGGTTCTGGTGATGCGGGTTTAGAAGCGTTTTGCCTTAGCCAGACGGGAGAATCCACATATATTTTGGCTTGACCATGCATCGTACTAGAGCGCCTTTCCGCGCAAGATTGATTGCGCAGAGTATGAGAGACGATCGACGGTTTGTAATAGTTATCTCCCGGGTGCGCTATCTCTTTCAACCCGAACATCTTGTATATGAGGCTTTTGAGAGCTGCTCGGAAATCTCTCAAGTGGTACGCGTACAGTAGGGGATTTACGGCCGAGTTGAGGTGGGAGAGAATGATGCAGAAGTCTGTCCAGGTGGCGTCGATGTGGCACTTCGGGCAGAAGGCCTTGACGCAGTTTATGGTGTAAAGAGGGATCCAGCATATCATGAAAAATAGAACGATTATTGCTAGGTTCTGCGTGGCTTTGACCTCCCTCTTGCGGGCAGCCCCTAAGACCCTGAGCATAGTACCGCCGCCCCCTCCACCGGTCCGCCCAGCTGAGGAGTCCTCGCCCTTCCGGCTCCTCTTGCTACTCCCACCCTCCGGATTCATAGTCACTATCTGTTTGAGCTGTAACAACAAAATATCCACATTTGAATTATGGAATTTAAGGAATTCTTAAAAGGAAAAAGGTGCACCAAAAAGTGGATTTGTATTTGATATACAAATTCACGTAATTATGTATAACTGTTGCTACTCGCATATTTTAAAACTCTATTATTTGAGTTCATTGAAAGCGCACCTCAGTGCGTACTTATTTGGTGAACAACCTATGATGGGAAACGCCTTAGAATTAGAAGCGTAAAATTGTGATAATAAGTTTTCCATAAAAAACCATCCACCTATTATTATTATTATTATAACAGGATAATGTGTATGTAAGGGTGTTTATGTATATGTGTGTGTATATATGTAGGAATATTTATGTGGGTATGTGTAAGTGTATGTGTACATATATGTATAAATATATATATATGTATATATGCATGTATATGAGTGTATGTGCGTGTATGTATGTGTGTATGTGTATGAATGTTTATAAGGGTCACACGTGTGTGTGTATGTATATGGCAATATATATAAATAAACATATTATATGTTAGTCTGCCTTAGCACGGGTCTTCTCCTACTCGGCATTACTTTATAATATTTATTTTAAAAAATAAAAAATAAAATAAAAATATATAAATAAATAAATTTTATAATATTTATTTAAATAAATAAAAATAAAATTTAAAAAAAATGTTTAAAAAAAATTATACACCGCCATTTTTTTAAAAATCACCTCAAGGGCGCTGTACAATAAATAAACATCCCAGCACGTCTTGCAGCTACAATGCGCATGGACTATTGGGATTCTAATTTCTCGTTTCTGATTATGATCTATTTCAATTATAACAGATATGCGCTAGATTATAGTACGTCTTGCAGCTACAGAGCGCATGAACGGTAAGTAATCTAGAACCCATTTTTATTATGTTTTAATTTGACAATGAAGTTTGGTGTTCCAATGATTTTTTTTAAAAACTAATTTTTAAAAATAGGAGTTAGATTATAACAAGTCTTTCAGCTACTGAGGGCACGGACTGTTGAAATTCTTGACTCCATTTACAAAATTGAAGTATTTTATGGTTGATAACATGTACATATTATCAATCGTCTTGCAGCTACAAAGCGCATGGACGAGTGGAATTCTAGCAACCTAAAATTGTATCAATTATTTTAAATCCCAACTCCAACACAGGGCTCTTGGCCTCATAGAGTTTGGGATACATTATTATTATTTTTTTAAAAATAGTATGTATGTATTTGTATTAATAAAATAAAATAAAAAAAATAAAAAAAATGAAATTAATTTACAAAAAATAGGCATTGAGCAAAGTAGATAATTTATCAAATTTTCATGCTAAAAAGTAAACCAAAAAAAGCACCGTTTTAACATTATGGTTAGCAAAATGAAGAAAGATATCTGAAAGGTAGCTTTTGTAGATTATAGGTATCATGGTTACTGCTGGACAGAGGCTAACAGGCTGCTCGCTGATTCCTGGAAAATGGTAAATGCACATATGTGCCGTTACCGAGGGATGGTGCGTATTGTTCCAATGACTTGGTGTCCATTTTGGTCTGAATTGTTTCGTTTTATGATAGGTACGCAACATTCCCGTTCAATTGACCTTTTTACCTTAATATTAGACAAATGCGTGTGTGAGAGTGCTATGAGGACATGTTCCTTAAATCATCATCAAAATTCTTAGCATAGTATCCATTAGCAATATGTTTTTTCCTAAATTCAATGAAAATTAATTCAAAATAACTGTACGAAAGTTATGCTATATGATTTCGTTTTATTGTTAGAACAGATCTTTGGGTACACTTAATAAAATATTTATTTTAGAAAAATATTGTAAATTGAAAATAATAGGGAAATATCACATACTACGAATACCGATAAAAATATATAAAATGGATTCAGAATAATTAATTGTAATTTCAAAATCAATATGGATATTGTGGAGAAATGTTTTTATGTATAAAAAAATAGTCAAAAAATAATTCTTTTATTTTAGCACTTTGTGCCTTTTAGATATTAGGTGAAAAATACATAATTAAATAAACATCATCATCAGTGGCGCTATAGCCCGTTGTGGGCCCTGGCCTCCTCCAGAATTTGTCTTCAGTCGTCCCTGCACCCTGCGGCTCTTCTCCAGTTGGTCAGGCCAATCATTTTAATGTCACTTTCCACATTATCCAGCGATCTTAATTTTGGTCTGCCTCTGCTTTGTCTGCCTTCCGGAGTGGTATAAAGAATCTTTTTTGGGGTACGGTTATCATTCGTTCTGTGCACATGGCCCAACCATTGTAATTTTCTTATTTCGATGAATTGTGCAATGTTGCGTTCGCCATACAGTGCCTCTAATTCATGATTAAACCGTTTCCTCTACACTAAGTTTTAGTTGACAGCACCAAATATCTTCCTTAATATTTTTCTTTTAAGTACTAATACCATGTTTCCATCCCCTTTGGTCATAACCCAGCATTCGGCACCATATGCAATGACCGGTCTGAGGAGAGTTTTGTAAATAATGGTCTTAGTTTTTCTAGTGAGCGATTTGGATCCCAGATGTTTAAATAAGCCATAATAACATATGTTTGCTGCCGATATCCGTGCTCTAATCTTAGTCATTTCTGTACCTAAATATTTGAAGGAGATGACATTTCTATGTGGTGTGACCCAACGTCAATTGCCTGTTGAACATAGTTTATTTGTGACTTTCTTGCTAACATGTATTTAGTCTTAGATGTATTTATTTTAAGACCCGTGTGACTTGCAGCCATTTCTAGCTTTAAATAAACATACAGGTAAGTAAAATTAAGTTATAAGTAAACTATAGCAATTAGAAAATAAATGTTAACGTAAAATCAATTTACAAAATAATAGAGCACCATGTACAAATAGGCAATTACCTGCTTGACTACCACCCTGTAGATGTGGGCGTAGAAGGCAGCCATCAGGAGTGAAGGGGTGATGATGGTTGCGAAGTACAGGAAGACCAGGAAGTTGTAGTCCATGACTTGCACGAAGAAACAGGAGAGGTTATCTGAAGAGCCAGAGTGCCAGCCAAATAGGGGCAAGAACCCAACGCACGTCCCCGCCGCCCAGCACATGCTGATGATAACTGAAAAAGAAAGAAATATCTTGAGAAAAATTATTATTTATTTGGGAGAACTAACAAACCGACTTATTTTTACGTAGGGAGAGGCATTAAGGGGATCAAAAAGTTCATCATCCGTCCCAAGGGTGCTATTCTGAACCGCTCTCACCGAGAAAACAATAATACGGCCGCGAGAGCGTTTGGAATACCACCCCAACTGTTATAAACTCCTGTAAGGTGGGACTCTGTCTGCTGCGCGTAAATAAAAAAGAATTTAATTAAAATTATGAAGATTAATGAGAAAGGAAGAGCACTTAGGGACAGAGGCCAACACGTTCAATATGTGCCCTTACAAAATAAAACAAAACAAGTAAAGTACGATAAGGCAGAGTGAAAAGAACGCCAAACCAGGAAACTCCTTCATCAGGAGACTCCTTCATTTTATTTTACCCTTTTTAAACGGATCGTACGATCTGTTTAAAATGCACTTAACTCGACCTTTCAAGTTATGTGAAAGCAAAATGATCTTATAGGCCACGCGTAGGTAAATTCAGCTCTTCGTTGTGTTAAGTTCGGCTCCCAATATCTCTTGATTAAAAAAATATTTTTTCTTTCCCCATTATACTTGAATGTGAATTCAGAATTCCAAAATACTATATCAAAGAAAGCTACTAGCGATTATTTTCCATTTTCAGTACGAAATAATATAGTTGTGAATTCTTATGCTCCTCGACGAAGTTTGTAAAATCAAAACATCGTTTGTAGCTAACGAGCATTTGATAGAATTGGTGCGAACGGCTGCAACAAATTTTAGAAATTTAGCGAAAACCATAAAACAAAATTTTTATCATATCGTCGTTGTACAGATAAAACCCTCTAAATAACAAAATTTGAGAAAATAATTGAGCTCTCACTTTTCGGTGATAAGTAGCTAGTACACATTACATCTAATAACTTATTATATACTTCTAAAAATGATTAATTGTGTCTGTCATGTACAGGCCCGTTTCACACGTATCGCGCCAATCCACTCGGTCCTGTAAAATTAGGGTGGACGGACACATATTTATTGGTTTCCTTTTTGGTTGTATTTATTTAGTTTCTACTCGCGAGTGAAAATGTTGCTAAAACAAATCGAGTGGAGATTAGTCGGCCTCATGGTGTACTGTTTCGTGTTTTAACCTGCTTGATAAATAAAAATATTTAAAAAATAATCATAAACGAATCCACCCTTTGTTATTTCACGGTGTCGTGCGATGTTCAACATGCCACCTATAGTAATACACATGCGTCCTAAATCGTATTGTAAAGCGCCGTCTCTCTCATAACAGTACTGGTTTGTAAAGCGCTGTCTCTCTCATCACCGGACTGGTGGAATACACATGCGTCCTAAATCTTTTTGTAAAGCGCTGTCTCTCTCATCACCGGGCTGGTGCGAACATAAGTAACGCGCTATCAAATCATTTTAGGTTATGTTTATCCGCAAACTGTGGCCACATTTAAACATAACAATTTAGATTTTATAATGATGATAAAAGGAATGTTTGCTGAATAAATTATTCGTGGTCTATATTTTCACTATGTGATCCATATAGGGTTGATTTTTCCTAGGTCCCGATTACAATGGGAAGTCAACATTTATATTTAATTTTATCTATAGAGTAAAATTAAGTTTTCTGTATGATAAATAGAATGTTCAATTGTAGGTTACCGACAATTATAGGTAATTTAAATGTTCATCCAAATAATATACTAATTTTCGTACGTCGGTGCATCAACGCGTTCTGTGTCTTTGTCTTCTAACGAAATGGCAGCCTTACTTCATTTTTATTTCTAGTTTCGTATCCGTGTTCACATTGATTAGAAGAAACATTTTTAGTCTCTTTTGAGGAATAACCATTAATTATTTTGTGAACAAAAAACATTGTATTAAAATATATCAGTTGACGTATTGTCATAATGTTTGTTTGTTTCAGCATCAACTTTATCCTTGTGTATATATTATTTCTCAAAATTACAAATATAATTATACTCGTATTATCCTGCACGAATCTGGACTTACATATCTTCTGATTAATCCCATAAAAGAAGCCTTCCGTGCTATCTTATTCGTCACATATCTCGTATTCTGGGAAAAACTCGGTCTAGAATCTATAATAATCCCCAAATATTTAATCTCTTTCACCTCCTTTAATATTTTTTCTTCATCCATCACTATTGTTGGTGAAAGGGATTTTTTAATTTCTTATGTTCATGAACTTAGTTTTATTTGTATTTAGCTTAAGTTTATTCTTCTTCAACCATACTTCGATATTTTTAAGGTTGAATTTTAGTTGATTTATTATAGATTCATAATTTTCTCCTGCAATATTCTCATTGCAATCGGAACCCTGGGCCTCAATTATGAACGGCCATCTTCATCGGTTTAAATATACTGAGACCGTATAAACTAATATTTATATTTATGTACGAAAGTGTGTATATTTATATGAAAATTCAAAGTATCTTTGTCGATAACCGGTAATTGAACATGTTTAGAAAAAAAAATGTTAGAACAGAAAACTTAATTTTACTTTTAGATAAAATTTGAGATAAATTTTAACTTGCCATCAGAGTATTTAAACTGTTGTAAGCAAGAATACCATGGAAAATTTATGAAATACCACGAAAAAACCCTTTTCACCACTTGCACGGTCCCCAAATCATCGAGCCACTCTCAAGTCTCCTTCGCAACACCGAGTTGTAAAGAACTAATAAATAAAACATTTTGTATTTTTAGGCCGAGCCCGAGTTTAATATTAATAAAAACACATGTGTAGGTTTATATTTACACCTGATGATAAGTAACTCTGAATACCCGAAGCTTGTTATATTCTCATTAATATTAATCTCGCGTGTGGCGTCAAAATAGCGTTTTATATCAAGGATAAGAATTTCACGAAACAAGATCTGTGATCTAGACCCATATTCTAGGCAAGAGATTTACCGAAGTCTTAGTTTATTTGCGTCTGGACGAAATGAAGAATACAGCGTTGTGTGTGAAATAAAATCAGAGCACAGAAAGAGAGTTTTTGACTCAATGGCTACGGAAAACCCCGAAAAAATAAATTGATTTGTTATTAAGGATTAGGTAGCGTAAAGGTATGAGCGCTGGGTTAGAATTTTTCGCTGAAGTAAATGGGGATTATAAAGCCATATCAGTTGGCTATGATAAGTTGTAGAAAAGACATAAAAAAACAAGAATAGAAAGAGGTCGCCAATGATAATCACACATATAAACCCAGACACGACTCAGACGCTCAGACCCCTTATATATTTTCTGTTTTTCAGAGGTTATGTTGTAGATACTCATATCAACTGTTAAATTTATCGTAAGGTCAATAATGACGTTTTAAAATTATCACGATTAGATAAAAACATGTTCATATTTACATCCATTAACTTATCGTATTATAATGACCGAATATTGATTGCTCTTGGAGTGTACAACGGTACAAGATCGTATGCAAGATCTTCTGCACTTTTTTATACAGTAATTCTTTTTTTCAAATCTTGGGTAATTTTCTCAGAGTAATAATGCACCAAGCTATAAAGGAGCTTAAACGTAGAAAAAAACATTCTATGACTATTGGGTATTAAGTTAGCTACAGTTCGCAGCAAAACAATCAACAACAGTTCGTTTTAAACAATTATTTTTTTATACTTACGCACCCACACACTCACCCTCTCCCTCATTCATTCCCACACGCACATGTATCCTCTCCCTCATTCATTCACGCATACACACATTCACATACACATGAATACATACGTCACACAAATACAATTACGAAACTTCTTTTCTTATATATTATGTGTCATTATATTTACAGTGGATTTTTTTAATTGGCTTTAGCATTGTTAATATTTTTCTACTTATTTTGTTTATGTAATAGCTGTAAAAATCAAAAAAAAATAAAAAAAATAAAACAATGGGCCGTACTCAGGTCGAGAATTGTCAAATGGATATTAATTTGAATTGTAAATACTTTTAAATATGTACCTGTGTATTTATTATTGCAGGGTTGTTCCAATTTATTTTTCTATAATTCGCCTATATTTATTTTATAAAACTAAAAATACATGTGTGTGTAATTTATTTATTTATTTATTCATTTTATTCACATTATACTTATGTTACATTTATTGAGACGTAAATCCCAGCTCCATGGAACCAAAGTCCGGTGTTGAGTTTGTTTGTCCGTCACATCTTCGAAACAGCGAGTCGTAGCGGCCTGCATTTTGGACATGTTATTTAAGATGCGATTTCAAGGTTAACGTTGCTATTTTCGAGTAAAATTTGAATCAACCTCTACTTGATAAAGACTCAAACTTTATATGGATACCTAGTGCGGCCCCAACATATTGCCCTTAATCAACTGTCATTACCAACAGTAAACATACATTAATTCACAAATTTATCCCCTAAATTGCGAAAAAATAGTATCTGAAATAAATATGTTGATATAAGGAAAGTTTTTAAGCAACATAATACACTTGTCGGGACAATAAGTTCCAAAAATCATGGGAAAATTTTCGGAATCAATTACCCGTGAAAACTGACTCCTTTAACACCTCTGAAGCTCCAACTGCTGCAACCAAACATACTGCAATTCACTATGGTCGATTTTTATTTATTATAAGTTATTTACAAACAAAGCCAAGCACACTGACAAAAGCATCCAACAGAACCGCTATGTGTTTATTGTCAAACAAAACAAAATGGTTGCTTTTTTTATATATTTTTTTTCTTTTATTAGGGCCTTCTACCAAAACTTGATAACATCGGCCAAAAACAAGTTACATTAATAAACATACGAAAAACATAAACAGAAAGGAATAACAATATAAATACAAACAATAGACAACAAAAATATAAGTACAAGAATAACATCAAAATATCCATTGTAATAATAAACACATATCTAAACCAACATAAATTGAAATAGGCACTAACAGAAAAACCCACCAAAACCTGATAGTGCCTATTTAACAGAAAAGAGAAACTTACAGTAAAATTAGAAGGAAGATATAACTTAATAACTAGAAAAATTACCACAAAATATACAAAATATTAACAAACATAATCTTATATTAATGATTAATTATAACTTTTGAAATTAAAATTAAAAATTAAACGCCGGAAGTAATAATGACGTTAAACTATTTTACATAAACCTAAAAATGTTAGATAAATTTATTGTAAAAAAATAAATAATTAATTTAAACACAATTATTCCAATGACACAATTATTACAAATCATAATTAGGAACAGTTTGAACTTAAAAAAATATAAACAGAATTGATCAATAAACAATTTGTACAAGAAAAAATTGAGATAAATGAATTGGAAAGGTTATAAAAAACATAAGTAAAATATCCAACAAACCAACATCGCTTGCGTTCTATGAAACATAGTGACAGGGCTTCTCTCTATATTACGCATTATTACTCTGAGGTTATTTTACTATCTGTTTTACACGGGACAGTTTCTTATTTAATTGGTAATTTTTCTCGTGTTTTTTACGCCCGTTAAATATATATTTTGTAATATATATGTCAAATCAATCAAATTTAAATATCCCCTTCTCTAAAATAATAGCAAAATAAAAAACCCAATTCTAAGGTTTAACCTTGTAAAAATCACCATGCTTAACGTATTCAGAAAATTTGTTATTTTTAGATTTAAAAGCTGAGAATTCGATTAACCCTTTCATCCCGGGTGTTCTTTTAAATACAGGTACAACAGTCGATTCAGATAAACTGGTCATTGTTAACGACGACGCATCATTAATTGAATTATTAACGATGGCGTTTAACGTTATAAATATTCCATAAAGTCGGTTGCACAATTTACAAATTTTTTGGCATTTAATAAATTAGCATTTCGCTATTTGTATTGCAGAAAATTACAAAAATTGTTTATTTAGCAGTGTTTTTCTAATAAAAATTCCTTACAGGTTGCAAGTACATCAAACTTACGGAATTTTCTAAATACAGCTTATGCTTCGTATTTATCTCCAGAAATACCATTAACATATTAATTAAAAACGTAGTTCTTCACTGCGATATTTCGTGTTGCAGGACTAGCACCTGAAGCGTAAGGCTGATCACCTTACTTTCATGTAACAGATTATCAATATACGCTGCATTTAGTGTACTCATGTAGCGCCTATGCACCATTAGGTGCGGTCGGATGATGATAATGATATTTTCCTGGACATACGTATTTGTGCATAAAATGTGAAAAATTTAGCACGTTTTGAGCTTGCCCTGATTACAAAGTATAGCTACAAACCGGGGTTTTTTTTAAAATTGCCTTTGTTTTCTATGTTCTATCATAATTATTTGAAGGGTGCACGGCAAAAAAATCATGAATTTTACAGGAGAGCAAAAAGGAACTGTAAAAACCTTATTTGTACACTGGGTTTATATATTTAATAAAATATATGTTCAATCGATGTAAAATACATTTTTAAACACAATAGGGAACTAAGACTTTTTTTCAAAGATTTTTGTTGTTAGCACAAAAAATATTTAATAATTTCTAATTCCCGCGAAATCGGTTAATTTCATTGACCACGCCCCTAAAACGTCACCATTCGATCAAACTTTGAACTTTGTTACCGTTTAAATTTAAAAATTCGTAGAACATCCTCACGAATCTTGACGTCATAATTATCAAGGCCAAGCGTGTCGCGTTTTTGTAGACATATTTTTTAACAATTCTATTTTAAAAGTTATGTGTAAAAACATTTGTCTCCAATATCCTCATTGATTTTTAAAACACAATTCATTTTTCTAACTATATTTTACACGTTTTTATCGGTATTCGTAGTATGGGGTATTATTATAAATTTAAAGTAACATTGATGTCGTTTTGTTTCCAGATGCCCATAATGGTATGTATAAGATAGTTAAGTTTGCTTTCTACTTATCCTCGGTACAACTAGTTTTTTTTCTTTTTGCGGAATAAATTGTTTTATTTTCTTGAACATAAAGTTGAGTTTTGTTAGTTGTTTTCTTTGATTTTGAATACGGTTGTGCCATTTTATTTATACGTCGAGTATGAGTCCATGAACAAATATTTACCAATTAAAAGGTACACAATATTTTTTACAATTGTTTATCCGAAAGGTTTTTACTCGTTTTCATTTTACATGTTGGCATTTTTGTTTCGATTATAAACGTCACTCCTGGCCGGCGGTCGAAGGACGACTAAATAATAAGCGTTGGGCATAACTGAGCGTTAGCTCATGAGTTAAGTGTCATCATTTTCAAAGGGTCAGGGCATGTCTACGCATTGATATGTCAATGGCAGCGAGCCTATTTTTTAATAACTGGAATCCTAAAGTAAGTTTCTATTTTTTTCTGTTTATGCTGGTAGTTGTTAGTCGACATTTTTTACTATTTTTTTTATTGTTATATATTTTTTTGTTTTTTCTTACAATATACATAAGAGGGAAAACAGAGTATTAAAAAAATTAGGATAATTACATAGCAATGAAATACATATTAACAGTAAAAATAGTAAACTAAAAATCCCACAAAAGCATGGCCTGTTCATGGGTATACAAGAAATGGTTCTGAATTTTTGCGCATATAATAAATAAACAGGTATAATATTTTGAAAATATTCTGTTAAAGATTAGAAGGTTTTTTATCTTATAGCCATTAAAAAAGGAAATAAAAAATATTAAAAAAACATAAAAATATTCCTTATTATTAAAGGGCAACAAAATATATCATAGAAAAAAAGAGTTAATATCTTTGGTTTGAATCCAGGAAAGTGCGTGTTATTTAAAAGAAGAAACATTTTGAAAGTTTGGGATCAATAAAATATTATCAGTAAAAAAATAATTAAAAATATTTGGACCTATAAAATATGCATTAAACAAAAAGTAAATTTTTAGTTTGACGTCCCAAATGATATTTAAGGCAATTTTGAAATATATTATAATAAATAACACGTATTTCATGAATTCTGTTGATTTATAATCAATTTAAGACCCAGTTCAAATATTTCTAGGTATAACTGATAATAAAAATACCGAAAATTTTCAAATTATCATTTTAGTAAATACCAACGCTTTATGAATCCATGGGAATTTATTGAGGTCTGAAAGGGTTAAAAGTTTCACAATAATTATTATGTTTCGCCGTATTGGAGAAAAACGTGAACAAGGTTTTCCAGGTATATAGAGTGATATGAGAGAAGGCCTTCTGCAAAATTATTCAAGGCGTGCTGGGAAAATCGGCTTGGTCGCGCATAATAATTATATCCCTTTGTTTAAGTGGCTATATATTACCAGGTCCCACTTGAAATGGGGAACCGCGGCCTACCCGCATCTACCAGCCATTATTTTTTACGTGCTTTTAACACGACGCGTAGGTACTTAAGTAAGAATTTAAGCGAATCTATTTTTAATATTATTTTTTTAATAAAACATGTGTACAAATGACTACGTAAGTATTAGGTGTTAACATAAGTTGCGTCCTCTTTTCTTCCAAATAAAGAAAACGAGAGGACACCAAAAAATATTACAACAAATTAGTCTATAATGTATTCTCCTTCATTATTTTATAAACAATTAGTCAATAATTCATGGCGTCTTCACTGTACACTGCGCAAATATCGCAGGCGGCTTTGACAACTTTATTCTCTTATGATAGATAAAATCCAAAAGAAGTTTCTGAGATATCTAGATAACATCGAATGTTAAGGATCTGGGCGTTAGATTTGTGAGCACTCTGACATTTCATGAACACAGAGAAAATCAGTGGTAATGCATTGAAGATGTTAGGATTCGTTCTGCGTACTGCCAGGGTTTTCGAAAATACCCGCGTACTGAGAACTCTTTACAAGTCCTTGGTGCGAAGTAGACTCGAAAGTGGCACGATGATTTGGGGGCCACATGGACTGAAGAACTCTCTTATGATAGAGAAAATCCAAAATAAGTTTCTGAAATATCTCTACATGAGAGAGTGCGGATATTATTATCCTTGGCTCTACCCGACCGAGTTTCTCCAGGATGGCTACAACAGTTTAGAGACTAGAAGGAATGTGTATTTGACTACACATTTTTATCGATTGTTGCGCGGTATGATCGATAATTCTGAGATTATGATGAGCATTGGTTTGTATGTTCCTGATAATTACCTAGGACAGCGTCAGCACATATTGTTTAATATTTCAATATACAGGACCAAACTGCTTATGGTTATGGCTGTTGGAAAGGCTACCGCTATGCTGAACAACGTCGCTCTGGATATTGATCTGTTTCATGTATCCGAAGGGGTTTTCCGGAGCAGGATTCTTCTACTACTTTGACATAAGTCTCTTTCATTTATTTTTTTCTTTTTTATAATACTCGAATGTACGCATTGAATATATTTTTGTAATGTATATGTTATATTAAAAATAAATAAATTGAATTGAATTGAATTCCCTCGATTGAAAGCGAACAGAAAGAGGTGTCGAAAATGCTCTTTCATCAATTACACAGTGTGTAAAGTGGCCACTTAAACCAGCCATTGGCAGGTCATAAGCCCTGTTGAAGCCTAGACTTCTATATTACCTTCTCTTAAATGTTCTTCATCTTTGTTGTAATATGTTAATATAAACAGCTCCA